>NW_026542713.1:0-311822 GCF_028750875.1 Macrosteles quadrilineatus
TCATAGGTGCATCATAGATGGATCATAGGTGCATCATAGATTGATCATAGGTGCATCATAGATGGATCATAGATGCATCATAGGTGCATCATAGATGCATTATAGGTGCATCATAGATGCATCATAGGTGCATCATAGATGCATCATAGGTGCATCATATGTGCATCATAGGTGCATCATATGTGCATCATAGGTGCATCATAGATGCATCATAGATGTATCATAGATGGATCACAGATGGATCATAGATGGATCATAGATGAATCATAGATGGATCATAGATGGATCATAGATGAATCATAGATGGATCATAGATGAATCATAGATGAATCAAAGATAGATCATAGATGTATCATAGATGGATCACAGATGGATCATAGAAGGATCATAGATGAATCATAGATGTATCATAGATGTATCACAGATGGATCATAGATGCATCATAAATGCATCACAAATGGATCAAAGATAGATCATAGATGGATCATATATGCATCATAGATGCATCATAGGTGCATCATAGGTGCATCATAGATGCATCATAGGTGGTGCATCATAGATGCATCATAGGTGCATCATAGATGCATCATAGGTGCATCATAGATGCACCATTGGTGCATCATATGTGCATCATAGGTGCATCATAGATGCATCATAGGTGCATCATAGATGCATCATAGGTGCATCATAGGTGCATCATAAATGCATCACAAATGGATCAAAGATAGATCATAGATGGATCATAGGTGCATCATAGATGGATCATAGGTGCATCATAGATGGATCATAGATGCATCATAGATGCATCATAGGTGCATCATAGATGCATCATAGGTGCATCATAGGTACATCATAGATGCATCATAGATGCATCATAGGTGCATCATAGATGCATCATAGGTGCATCATAGATGCATTATAGGTGCATCATGATGCATCTATGATGCACCTATGATGCATCTATGATGCACCTATGATGCACCTATGATGCATATATGATGCACCTATGATGCATCTATGATGCATCTATGATCCATCTATGATGCACCTATGATCCATCTATGATGCACCTATGATCCATCTATGATGCACCTATGATCCATCTATGATCTATCTTTGATCCATTTGTGATGCATTTATGATGCACCTATGATGCACCTATGATGCATCTATGATGCACCTATGATGCATCTATGATGCATCTATGATGCATCTATGATGCACATATGATGCACCTATGATGCACATATGATGCACCTATGATGCACCTATGATGCATCTATGATGCACCTATGATGCATCTATGATGCACCTATGATCCATCTATGATGCCCATCTATGATCCATCTATGATGCACCTATGATCCATCTATGATGCACCTATGATCCATCTATGATGCACCTATGATCCATCTATGATCTATCTTTGATCCATTTGTGATGCATTTATGATGCATCTATGATCCATCTGTGATAGGATGATCTATGATGCACCTATGATGCATCTATGATGCACCTATGATGCATCTATGATGCACCTTTGATGCATCTATGATGCACCTTTGATGCATCTATGATGCACCTATGATGCATCTATGATGCATCTATGATGCACCTATGATGCATCTATGATGCACCTATGATGCATCTATGATTCACCTATGATGCATCTATGATGCACCTATGATGCATCTATGATGCACCTATGATGCATCTATGATGCACCTATGATGCATCTATGATGCACCTATGATGCATCTATGATGCACCTATGATGCATCTATGATGCACCTATGATCCATCTTTGATTCATTTGTGATGCATTTATGATGCATCTATGATCCATCTGTGATCCATCTATGATCCATCTATGATCCATCTATGATTCATCTATGATCCATCTGTGATCCATCTATGATGCATCTATTATCCATCTATGATGCATCTATGATGCACCTATGATCCATCTATGATTCATCTATGATCCATCTATGATTTATCTATGATCCATCTATGATTCATCTATGATCCATCTATGATTCATCTATGATCCATCTATGATCCATCTATGATTCATCTATGATCCATCTATGATCCATCTGTGATCCATCTATGATACATCTATGATCTATCTTTGATTCATCTATGATTCATCTATGATCCATCTATGATTCATCTATGATCCATCTATGATCCATCTATGATTCATCTATGATCCATCTATGATCCATCTGTGATCCATCTATGATATATCTATGATGCACCTATGATGCACATATGATGCACCTATGATGCACATATGATGCACCAATGATGCATCTATGATGCACCTATGATGCATCTATGATGCACCTATGATGCATCTATGATGCACCTATGATGCATCTATGATGCACCTATGATGAACCTATGATGCATCTATGATGCACCTATGATGAACCTATGATGCATCTATGATGCACCTATGATGCACATATGATGCACCAATGATGCATCTATGATGCACCTATGATGCATCTATGATGCATCTATGATGCACCTATGATGCATCTATGATGCACCTATGATGCATCTATGATGCACCTATGATGCATCTATGATGCACCTATGATGCATCTATGATGCACCTATGATGCATCTATGATGCATCTATGATCCATCTATGATGCACCTATGATCCATCTATGATGCACCTATGATCCATCTATGATCTATCTTTGATCCATTTGTGATGCATTTATGATGCATCTATGATCCATCTGTGATACATCTATGATACATCTATGATTCATCTATGATCCTTCTATGATCCATCTGTGATCCATCTATGATACATCTATGATCTATCTTTGATTCATCTATGATTCATCTATGATCCATCTATGATTCATCTATGATCCATCTATGATGCATCTATGATTCATCTATGATCCATCTATGATTCATCTATGATCCATCTATGATTCATCTATGATCCATCTGTATCATAGATGCACCTATGATGCATCTATGATGCACCTATGATGCATCTATGATGCACCTATGATCCATCTATGATGCACCTATGATCCATCTATTATGCACCTATGATCCATCTATGATGCACCTATGATCCATCTATGATCTATCTTTGATCCATTTGTGATGCATTTATGATGCATCTATGATCCATCTGTGATACATCTATGATACATCTATGATTCATCTATGATCCTTCTATGATCCATCTGTGATCCATCTATGATACATCTATGATCTATCTTTGATTCATCTATGATTCATCTATGATCCATCTATGATTCATCTATGATCCATCTATGATGCATCTATGATTCATCTATGATCCATCTATGATTCATCTATGATCCATCTATGATTCATCTATGATAGATGGATCACAGATGGATCATAGATGGATCATAGATGAATCATAGATGGATCATAGATGGATCATAGATGAATCATAGATGGATCATAGATGAATCATAGATGGATCATAGATGAATCATAGATGAATTAAAGATAGATCATAGATGTATCATAGATGGATCACAGATGGATCATAGAAGGATCATAGATGAATCATAGATGTATCATAGATGTATCACAGATGGATCATAGATGCATCATAAATGCATCACAAATGGATCAAAGATAGATCATAGGTGCATCATAGATGGATCATAGGTGCATCATAGATGGATCATAGGTGCATCATAGATGGATCATAGGTGCATCATAGATGGATCATAGATGCATCATAGATGCATCATAGGTGCATCATAGATGCATCATAGGTGCATCATAGATGCATCATAGGTGCATCATAGATGCATCATAGGTGCATCATAGATGCATCATAGGTGCATCATTGGTGCATCATATGTGCATCATAGGTGCATCATAGATGCATCATAGGTTCATCATAGGTGCATCATAGATGCATCATAGGTGCATCATAGATGCATCATAGGTGCATCATAGATGCATCATAGGTGCATCATAGATGCATCATAGGTGCATCATAGATGCATCATTGGTGCATCATATGTGCATCATAGGTGCATCATATGTGCATCATAGGTGCATCATAGATGTATCATAGATGGATCACAGATGGATCATAGATGGATCATAGATGAATCATAGATGGATCATAGATGGATCATAGATGAATCATAGATGGATCATAGATGAATCATAGATGAATCAAAGATAGATCATAGATGTATCATAGATGGATCACAGATGGATCATAGATGGATCATAGATGAATCATAGATGGATCATAGATGGATCATAGATGAATCATAGATGGATCATAGATGAATCATAGATGGATCATAGATGAATCATAGATGGATCATAGATGAATCATAGGTGCATCATAGATGCATCATAGGTGCATCATAGATGGATAATAGATGCATCATAGATGGATCATAGATGGATCATAGATGAATCATAGATGGATCATAGATGGATCATAGATGGATCACAGATGGATCATAGATGCATCATAAATGCATCACAAATGAATCAAAGATGGATCATAGGTGCATCATAGATGCATCATAGGTGCATCATAGATGCATCATAGGTGCATCATAGATGCATCATAGGTGCATCATAGATGCATCATAGATGCATCATAGGTGCATCATAGATGCATCAAAGGTGCATCATAGATGCATCATAGGTGCATCATAGATGCATCATAGGTGCATCATAGATCATCCTATCACAGATGGATCATAGATGCATCATAAATGCATCACAAATGGATCAAAGATAGATCATAGATGGATCATAGGTGCATCATAGATGGATCATAGGTGCATCAGAGATGGATCATAGGTGCATCATAGATGGATCATAGATGCATCATAGATGGATAATAGATGCATCATAGGTGCATCATAGATGCATCATAGGGGCATCATAGATGCATCATAGGTGCATCATAGATGCATCATAGGTGCATCATAGATGCATCATAGGTGCATCATATGTGCATCATAGGTGCATCATATGTGCATCATAGGTGCATCATAGATGCATCATAGGTGCATCATAGATGTATCATAGATGGATCACAGATGGATCATAGATGGATCATAGATGAATCATAGATGGATCATAGATGGATCATAGATGAATCATAGATGGATCATAGATGAATCATAGATGAATCAAAGATAGATCATAGATGCATCATAGATGCATCATAGGTGCATCATAGATGTATCATAGATGGATCACAGATGGATCATAGATGGATCATAGATGAATCATAGATGGATCATAGATGGATCATAGATGAATCATAGATGGATCATAGATGAATCATAGATGAATCAAAGATAGATCATAGATGTATCATAGATGGATCACAGATGGATCATAGATGGATCATAGATGAATCATAGATGGATCATAGATGAATCATAGATGGATCATAGGTGCATCATAGATGCATCATAGGTGCATCATAGATGGATAATAGATGCACCTATGATGCATCTATGATCCATCTATGATGCACCTATGATCCATCTATGATGTCCATCTATGATTCATCTATGATCCATCTATGATTCATCTATGATCCATCTATGATTCATCTATGATCCATCTATGATCCATCTATGATTCATCTATGATCCATCTATGATCCATCTGTGATCCATCTATGATACAGATGGATCATAGATGAATCATAGATGGATCATAGATGAATCATAGATGGATCATAGATGAATCA
This sequence comes from Macrosteles quadrilineatus, assembly GCF_028750875.1. Lineage (NCBI taxonomy): Eukaryota > Metazoa > Arthropoda > Insecta > Hemiptera > Cicadellidae > Macrosteles > Macrosteles quadrilineatus. Next base: position 5,765 of record NW_026542713.1, read on the forward strand.
TAGATGCATCATAGATGGATCATAGATGAATCATAGATGGATCATAGATGAATCATAGATAAATCAAAGATAGATCATAGATGTATCATAGATGGATCACAGATGGATCATAGAAGGATCATAGATGAATCATAGATGTATCATAGATGTATCACAGATGGATCATAGATGCATCATAAATGCATCACAAATGGATCAAAGATAGATCATAGATGGATCATAGGTGCATCAAAGATGGATCATAGGTGCATCATAGATGGATCATAGGTGCATCATAGATGGATCATAGATGCATCATAGATGCATCATAGGTGCATCATAGATGCATCATAGGTGCATCATAGATGCATCATAGGTGCATCATAGATGCATCATAGGTGCATCATAGATGCATCATAGGTGCATCATAGATGCATCATTGGTGCATCATATGTGCATCATAGGTGCATCATAGATGCATCATAGGTTCATCATAGGTGCATCATAGATGCATCATAGGTGCATCATAGATGCATCATAGGTGCATCATAGATGCATCATAGGTGCATCATAGATGCATCATAGGTGCATCATAGATGCATCATTGGTGCATCATATGTGCATCATAGGTGCATCATATGTGCATCATAGGTGCATCATAGATGTATCATAGATGGATCACAGATGGATCATAGATGGATCATAGATGAATCATAGATGGATCATAGATGGATCATAGATGAATCATAGATGGATCATAGATGAATCATAGATGAATCAAAGATAGATCATAGATGTATCATAGATGGATCACAGATGGATCATAGATGGATCATAGATGAATCATAGATGGATCATAGATGGATCATAGATGAATCATAGATGGATCATAGATGAATCATAGATGGATCATAGATGAATCATAGATGGATCATAGATGAATCATAGATGGATCATAGGTGCATCATAGATGCATCATAGGTGCATCATAGATGGATAATAGATGCATCATAGATGGATCACAGATGGATCATAGATGAATCATAGATGGATCATAGATGGATCATAGATGGATCACAGATGGATCATAGATGCATCATAAATGCATCACAAATGAATCAAAGATGGATCATAGGTGCATCATAGATGCATCATAGGTGCATCATAGATGCATCATAGGTGCATCATAGATGCATCATAGATACATCATAGATGCATCATAGGTGCATCATAGATGCATCATAGATGCATCATAGGTGCATCATAGATGCATCAAAGGTGCATCATAGATGCATCATAGGTGCATCATAGATGCATCATAGGTGCATCATAGATCATCCAATCACAGATGGATCATAGATGCATCATAAATGCATCACAAATGGATCAAAGATAGATCATAGATGGATCATAGGTGCATCATAGATGGATCATAGGTGCATCATAGATGGATCATAGGTGCATCATAGATGGATCATAGATGCATCATAGATGGATCATAGATGCATCATAGGTGCATCATAGATGCATCATAGGTGCATCATAGGTGCATCATAAATGCATCACAAATGGATCAAAGATAGATCATAGATGGATCATAGGTGCATCATAGATGGATCATAGGTGCATCATAGATGGATCATAGATGCATCATAGATGCATCATAGATGCATCATAGGTGCATCATAGATGCATCTATGATGCACCTATGATCCACCTATAATCCATCTATGATGCATCTATGAAGCATCTATAATCCATCTATGATGCACCTATGATCCATCTTTGATCCATTTGTGATGCATTTATGATCCATCTGTGATCCATCTATGATACATCTTTGATTCATCTATGATGCATTTATGATGCATCTATGATCCATCTATGATCCATCCATGATGCACCTATGATGCATCTATGATGCACCTATGAGCCATCTTTGATCCATCTACGATCCATCTATGATCCATATATGATCCATTTATGATGCATTTATGATGCATCTATGATCCACCTATGATCCACCTATAATCCATCTATGATGCATCTATGAAGCATCTATAATCCATCTATGATGCATCTATAATCCATCTATGATGCATCAATAATCCATCTATGATGCATCTATAATCTATCTATGATGCATCTATGATCCATCTATAATGCATCTATGATCCATCTATGATCCATTTATGATCTATCCATGATCCATCTATGATGCATCTATAATCCATCTATGATGCATATATGATCCATCATAGATGCATCATAAATGCATCACAAATGAATCAAAGATGGATCATATAATGCATCTATGATCCATCTATGAACCATCTGTGATCCACCTATGATGCATCTATGATGCACCTATGATGCATCTATGATGCACCTATGATGCATCTATGATGCACCTATGATGCATCTATGATGCACCTATGATCCATCTTTGATCCATTTGTGATGCATTTATGATCCATCTGTGATTCATCTATGATCCATCTATGATTCATCTATGATCCATCTATGATTCATCTATGATCCATCTATGATCCATCTATGATTCATCTATGATCCATCTATGATCCATCTGTGATCCATCTATGATACATCTATGATCTATCTTTGATTCATCTATGATTCATCTATGATCCATCTATGATTCATCTATGATCCATCTATGATCCATCTATGATTCATCTATGATCCATCTATGATCCATCTGTGATCCATCTATGATACATCTATGATGCACCTATGATGCACATATGATGCACCTATGATGCACATATGATGCACCAATGATGCATCTATGATGCACCTATGATGCATCTATGATGCACCTATGATGCATCTATGATGCACCTATGATGCATCTATGATGCACCTATGATGCAACTATGATGCACCTATGATGCACCTATGATGCATCTATGATGCACCTATGATGCATCTATGATGCACCTATGATGCACCAATGATGCATCTATGATGCACCTATGATGCATCTATGATGCACCTATGATGCATCTATGATGCACCTATGATGCACCTATGATGCATCTATGATGAACCTATGATGCATCTTTGATCCATTTATGATGCACCTATGATCCATCTATGATGCACCTATGATCCATCTATGATGCACCTATGATCAATCTATGATCTATCTGTGATCCATTTGTGATGCATTTATGATGCATCTATGATCCATCTGTGATACATCTATGATACATCTATGATTCATCTATGATCCATCTATGATCCTATCACAGATGGATCATAGATGCATCATAAATGCATCACAAATGGATCAAAGATAGATCATAGATGGATCATAGGTGCATCATAGATGGATCATAGGTGCATCATAGATTGATCATAGGTGCATCATAGATGGATCATAGATGCATCATAGGTGCATCATAGATGCATCATAGGTGCATCATAGATGCATCATAGGTGCATCATAGATGCATCATAGGTGCATCATATGTGCATCATAGGTGCATCATATGTGCATCATAGGTGCATCATAGATGCATCATAGATGTATCATAGATGGATCACAGATGGATCATAGATGGATCATAGATGAATCATAGATGGATCATAGATGGATCATAGATGAATCATAGATGGATCATAGATGAATCATAGATGAATCAAAGATAGATCATAGATGTATCATAGATGGATCACAGATGGATCATAGAAGGATCATAGATGAATCATAGATGTATCATAGATGTATCACAGATGGATCATAGATGCATCATAAATGCATCACAAATGGATCAAAGATAGATCATAGATGGATCATATATGCATCATAGATGCATCATAGGTGCATCATAGGTGCATCATAGATGCATCATAGGTGGTGCATCATAGATGCATCATAGGTGCATCATAGATGCATCATAGGTGCATCATAGATGCACCATTGGTGCATCATATGTGCATCATAGGTGCATCATAGATGCATCATAGGTGCATCATAGATGCATCATAGGTGCATCATAGGTGCATCATAAATGCATCACAAATGGATCAAAGATAGATCATAGATGGATCATAGGTGCATCATAGATGGATCATAGGTGCATCATAGATGGATCATAGATGCATCATAGATGCATCATAGGTGCATCATAGATGCATCATAGGTGCATCATAGGTACATCATAGATGCATCATAGATGCATCATAGGTGCATCATAGATGCATCATAGGTGCATCATAGATGCATTATAGGTGCATCATGATGCATCTATGATGCACCTATGATGCACCTATGATGCATCTATGATGCACCTATGATGCATCTATGATGCATCTATGATCCATCTATGATGCACCTATGATCCATCTATGATGCACCTATGATCCATCTATGATGCACCTATGATCCATCTATGATCTATCTTTGATCCATTTGTGATGCATTTATGATGCACCTATGATGCACCTATGATGCATCTATGATGCACCTATGATGCATCTATGATGCATCTATGATGCATCTATGATGCACATATGATGCACCTATGATGCACATATGATGCACCTATGATGCACCTATGATGCATCTATGATGCACCTATGATGCATCTATGATGCACCTATGATCCATCTATGATGCCCATCTATGATCCATCTATGATGCACCTATGATCCATCTATGATGCACCTATGATCCATCTATGATGCACCTATGATCCATCTATGATCTATCTTTGATCCATTTGTGATGCATTTATGATGCATCTATGATCCATCTGTGATAGGATGATCTATGATGCACCTATGATGCATCTATGATGCACCTATGATGCATCTATGATGCACCTTTGATGCATCTATGATGCACCTTTGATGCATCTATGATGCACCTATGATGCATCTATGATGCATCTATGATGCACCTATGATGCATCTATGATGCACCTATGATGCATCTATGATGCACCTATGATGCATCTATGATGCACCTATGATGCATCTATGATGCACCTATGATGCATCTATGATGCACCTATGATGCATCTATGATGCACCTATGATGCATCTATGATGCACCTATGATGCATCTATGATGCACCTATGATCCATCTTTGATTCATTTGTGATGCATTTATGATGCATCTATGATCCATCTGTGATCCATCTATGATCCATCTATGATCCATCTATGATTCATCTATGATCCATCTGTGATCCATCTATGATGCATCTATTATCCATCTATGATGCATCTATGATGCACCTATGATCCATCTATGATTCATCTATGATCCATCTATGATTTATCTATGATCCATCTATGATTCATCTATGATCCATCTATGATTCATCTATGATCCATCTATGATCCATCTATGATTCATCTATGATCCATCTATGATCCATCTGTGATCCATCTATGATACATCTATGATCTATCTTTGATTCATCTATGATTCATCTATGATCCATCTATGATTCATCTATGATCCATCTATGATGCATCTATGATTCATCTATGATCCATCTATGATGCACCTATGATCCATCTATGATCTATCTTTGATCCATTTGTGATGCATTTATGATGCATCTATGATCCATCTGTGATACATCTATGATACATCTATGATTCATCTATGATCCTTCTATGATCCATCTGTGATCCATCTATGATACATCTATGATCTATCTTTGATTCATCTATGATTCATCTATGATCCATCTATGATTCATCTATGATCCATCTATGATGCATCTATGATTCATCTATGATCCATCTATGATTCATCTATGATCCATCTATGATTCATCTATGATCCATCTGTATCATAGATGCACCTATGATGCATCTATGATGCACCTATGATGCATCTATGATGCATCTATGATCCATCTATGATGCACCTATGATCCATCTATTATGCACCTATGATCCATCTATGATGCACCTATGATCCATCTATGATCTATCTTTGATCCATTTGTGATGCATTTATGATGCATCTATGATCCATCTGTGATACATCTATGATACATCTATGATTCATCTATGATCCTTCTATGATCCATCTGTGATCCATCTATGATACATCTATGATCTATCTTTGATTCATCTATGATTCATCTATGATCCATCTATGATTCATCTATGATCCATCTATGATGCATCTATGATTCATCTATGATCCATCTATGATTCATCTATGATCCATCTATGATTCATCTATGATAGATGGATCACAGATGGATCATAGATGGATCATAGATGAATCATAGATGGATCATAGATAGATCATAGATGAATCATAGATGGATCATAGATGAATCATAGATGGATCATAGATGAATCATAGATGAATTAAAGATAGATCATAGATGTATCATAGATGGATCACAGATGGATCATAGAAGGATCATAGATGAATCATAGATGTATCATAGATGTATCACAGATGGATCATAGATGCATCATTAATGCATCACAAATGGATCAAAGATAGATCATAGGTGCATCATAGATGGATCATAGGTGCATCATAGATGGATCATAGGTGCATCATAGATGGATCATAGATGCATCATAGATGCATCATAGGTGCATCATAGATGCATCATAGGTGCATCATAGATGCATCATAGGTGCATCATAGATGCATCATAGGTGCATCATAGATGCATCATAGGTGCATCATTGGTGCATCATATGTGCATCATAGGTGCATCATAGATGCATCATAGGTTCATCATAGGTGCATCATAGATGCATCATAGGTGCATCATAGATGCATCATAGGTGCATCATAGATGCATCATAGGTGCATCATAGATGCATCATAGGTGCATCATAGATGCATCATAGGTGCATCATAGATGCATCATTGGTGCATCATATGTGCATCATAGGTGCATCATATGTGCATCATAGGTGCATCATAGATGTATCATAGATGGATCACAGATGGATCATAGATGGATCATAGATGAATCATAGATGGATCATAGATGGATCATAGATGAATCATAGATGGATCATAGATGAATCATAGATGAATCAAAGATAGATCATAGATGTATCATAGATGGATCACAGATGGATCATAGATGGATCATAGATGAATCATAGATGGATCATAGATGGATCATAGATGAATCATAGATGGATCATAGATGAATCATAGATGGATCATAGATGAATCATAGATGGATCATAGATGAATCATAGGTGCATCATAGATGCATCATAGGTGCATCATAGATGGATAATAGATGCATCATAGATGGATCACAGATGGATCATAGATGAATCATAGATGGATCATAGATGGATCACAGATGGATCATAGATGCATCATAAATGCATCACAAATGAATCAAAGATGGATCATAGGTGCATCATAGATGCATCATAGGTGCATCATAGATGCATCATAGGTGCATCATAGATGCATCATAGGTGCATCATAGATGCATCATAGATGCATCATAGGTGCATCATAGATGCATCAAAGGTGCATCATAGATGCATCATAGGTGCATCATAGATGCATCATAGGTGCATCATAGATCATCCTATCACAGATGGATCATAGATGCATCATAAATGCATCACAAATGGATCAAAGATAGATCATAGATGGATCATAGGTGCATCATAGATGGATCATAGGTGCATCAGAGATGGATCATAGGTGCATCATAGATGCATCATAGGTGCATCATAGGTACATCATAGATGCATCATAGATGCATCATAGGTGCATCATAGATGCATCATAGGTGCATCATAGATGCATTATAGGTGCATCATGATGCATCTATGATGCACCTATGATGCACCTATGATGCATCTATGATGCACCTATGATGCATCTATGATGCATCTATGATCCATCTATGATGCACCTATGATCCATCTATGATGCACCTATGATCCATCTATGATGCACCTATGATCCATCTATGATCTATCTTTGATCCATTTGTGATGCATTTATGATGCACCTATGATGCACCTATGATGCATCTATGATGCACCTATGATGCATCTATGATGCATCTATGATGCATCTATGATGCACATATGATGCACCTATGATGCACATATGATGCACCTATGATGCACCTATGATGCATCTATGATGCACCTATGATGCATCTATGATGCACCTATGATCCATCTATGATGCCCATCTATGATCCATCTATGATGCACCTATGATCCATCTATGATGCACCTATGATCCATCTATGATGCACCTATGATCCATCTATGATCTATCTTTGATCCATTTGTGATGCATTTATGATGCATCTATGATCCATCTGTGATAGGATGATCTATGATGCACCTATGATGCATCTATGATGCACCTATGATGCATCTATGATGCACCTTTGATGCATCTATGATGCACCTTTGATGCATCTATGATGCACCTATGATGCATCTATGATGCATCTATGATGCACCTATGATGCATCTATGATGCACCTATGATGCATCTATGATGCACCTATGATGCATCTATGATGCACCTATGATGCATCTATGATGCACCTATGATGCATCTATGATGCACCTATGATGCATCTATGATGCACCTATGATGCATCTATGATGCACCTATGATGCATCTATGATGCACCTATGATCCATCTTTGATTCATTTGTGATGCATTTATGATGCATCTATGATCCATCTGTGATCCATCTATGATCCATCTATGATCCATCTATGATTCATCTATGATCCATCTGTGATCCATCTATGATGCATCTATTATCCATCTATGATGCATCTATGATGCACCTATGATCCATCTATGATTCATCTATGATCCATCTATGATTTATCTATGATCCATCTATGATTCATCTATGATCCATCTATGATTCATCTATGATCCATCTATGATCCATCTATGATTCATCTATGATCCATCTATGATCCATCTGTGATCCATCTATGATACATCTATGATCTATCTTTGATTCATCTATGATTCATCTATGATCCATCTATGATTCATCTATGATCCATCTATGATGCATCTATGATTCATCTATGATCCATCTATGATGCACCTATGATCCATCTATGATCTATCTTTGATCCATTTGTGATGCATTTATGATGCATCTATGATCCATCTGTGATACATCTATGATACATCTATGATTCATCTATGATCCTTCTATGATCCATCTGTGATCCATCTATGATACATCTATGATCTATCTTTGATTCATCTATGATTCATCTATGATCCATCTATGATTCATCTATGATCCATCTATGATGCATCTATGATTCATCTATGATCCATCTATGATTCATCTATGATCCATCTATGATTCATCTATGATCCATCTGTATCATAGATGCACCTATGATGCATCTATGATGCACCTATGATGCATCTATGATGCATCTATGATCCATCTATGATGCACCTATGATCCATCTATTATGCACCTATGATCCATCTATGATGCACCTATGATCCATCTATGATCTATCTTTGATCCATTTGTGATGCATTTATGATGCATCTATGATCCATCTGTGATACATCTATGATACATCTATGATTCATCTATGATCCTTCTATGATCCATCTGTGATCCATCTATGATACATCTATGATCTATCTTTGATTCATCTATGATTCATCTATGATCCATCTATGATTCATCTATGATCCATCTATGATGCATCTATGATTCATCTATGATCCATCTATGATTCATCTATGATCCATCTATGATTCATCTATGATAGATGGATCACAGATGGATCATAGATGGATCATAGATGAATCATAGATGGATCATAGATAGATCATAGATGAATCATAGATGGATCATAGATGAATCATAGATGGATCATAGATGAATCATAGATGAATTAAAGATAGATCATAGATGTATCATAGATGGATCACAGATGGATCATAGAAGGATCATAGATGAATCATAGATGTATCATAGATGTATCACAGATGGATCATAGATGCATCATTAATGCATCACAAATGGATCAAAGATAGATCATAGGTGCATCATAGATGGATCATAGGTGCATCATAGATGGATCATAGGTGCATCATAGATGGATCATAGATGCATCATAGATGCATCATAGGTGCATCATAGATGCATCATAGGTGCATCATAGATGCATCATAGGTGCATCATAGATGCATCATAGGTGCATCATAGATGCATCATAGGTGCATCATTGGTGCATCATATGTGCATCATAGGTGCATCATAGATGCATCATAGGTTCATCATAGGTGCATCATAGATGCATCATAGGTGCATCATAGATGCATCATAGGTGCATCATAGATGCATCATAGGTGCATCATAGATGCATCATAGGTGCATCATAGATGCATCATAGGTGCATCATAGATGCATCATTGGTGCATCATATGTGCATCATAGGTGCATCATATGTGCATCATAGGTGCATCATAGATGTATCATAGATGGATCACAGATGGATCATAGATGGATCATAGATGAATCATAGATGGATCATAGATGGATCATAGATGAATCATAGATGGATCATAGATGAATCATAGATGAATCAAAGATAGATCATAGATGTATCATAGATGGATCACAGATGGATCATAGATGGATCATAGATGAATCATAGATGGATCATAGATGGATCATAGATGAATCATATATGGATCATAGATGAATCATAGATGGATCATAGATGAATCATAGATGGATCATAGATGAATCATAGGTGCATCATAGATGCATCATAGGTGCATCATAGATGGATAATAGATGCATCATAGATGGATCACAGATGGATCATAGATGAATCATAGATGGATCATAGATGGATCACAGATGGATCATAGATGCATCATAAATGCATCACAAATGAATCAAAGATGGATCATAGGTGCATCATAGATGCATCATAGGTGCATCATAGATGCATCATAGGTGCATCATAGATGCATCATAGGTGCATCATAGATGCATCATAGATGCATCATAGGTGCATCATAGATGCATCAAAGGTGCATCATAGATGCATCATAGGTGCATCATAGATGCATCATAGGTGCATCATAGATCATCCTATCACAGATGGATCATAGATGCATCATAAATGCATCACAAATGGATCAAAGATAGATCATAGATGGATCATAGGTGCATCATAGATGGATCATAGGTGCATCAGAGATGGATCATAGGTGCATCATAGATGGATCATAGATGCATCATAGGTGCATCATAGATGCATCATAGGTGCATCATAGATGCATCATAGGTGCATCATAGATGCATCATAGGTGCATCATAGATGCATCATAGGTTCATCATATGTGCATCATAGGTGCATCATATGTGCATCATAGGTGCATCATAGATGCATCATAGATGCATCATAGATGCATCATAGGTGCATCATAGATGTATCATAGATGGATCACAGATGGATCATAGATGGATCATAGATGAATCATAGATGGATCATAGATGGATCATAGATGAATCATAGATGGATCATAGATGAATCATAGATGAATCAAAGATAGATCATAGATGCATCATAGATGCATCATAGGTGCATCATAGATGTATCATAGATGGATCACAGATGGATCATAGATGGATCATAGATGAATCATAGATGGATCATAGATGGATCATAGATGAATCATAGATGGATCATAGATGAATCATAGATGAATCAAAGATAGATCATAGATGTATCATAGATGGATCACAGATGGATCATAGATGGATCATAGATGAATCATAGATGGATCATAGATGAATCATAGATGGATCATAGGTGCATCATAGATGCATCATAGGTGCATCATAGATGGATAATAGATGCATCATAGATGGATCACAGATGGATCATAGATGAATCATAGATGGATCATAGATGGATCATAGATGGATCACAGATGGATCATAGATGCATCATAAATGCATCACAAATGAATCAAAGATGGATCATAGGTGCATCATAGATGCATCATAGGTGCATCATAGATGCATCATAGGTGCATCATAGGTGCATCATAGGTGCATCATAGGTGCATCATAGATGCATCATAGGTGGATCACAGATGGTTCATAGATGCTATTCTATTATCCATCTATGATGCACCTATGATGCATCTATGATGCACCTATGATCCATCTATGATTCATCTATGATCCATCTATGATTCATCTATGATCCATCTATGATTCATCTATGATCCATCTATGATTCATCTATGATCCATCTATGATTCATCTATGATCCATCTGTATCATAGATGGATCACAGATGGATCATAGATGGATCATAGATGAATCATAGATGGATCATAGATGGATCATAGATGAATCATAGATGGATCATAGATGAATCATAGATGGATCATAGATGAATCATAGATGGGCATCATAGATGGATCATAGGTGCATCATAGATGGATCATAGATGCATCATAGGTGCATCATAGATGCATCATAGGTGCATCATAGATGCATCATAGGTGCATCATAGATGCATGATGCATCTATGATGCACCTATGATGCATCTATGATGCACCAATGATGCATCAATGATGCACCAATGATGCACCAATGATGCATCTATGATGCACCTATGATGCATCTATGATGCACCTATGATGCATCTATGATGCACCTATGATGCACCTATGATGCATCTATGATGCACCTATGATGCATCTATGATGCATCTATGATGCACCTATGATGCATCTATGATGCACCTATGATGCATCTATGATGCACCTATGATGCATCTATGATCCATCTATGATGCACCTATGATCCATCTATGATGCCCATCTATGATTCATCTATGATCCATCTATGATTCATCTATGATCCATCTATGATTCATCTATGATCCATCTATGATCCATCTATGATTCATCTATGATCCATCTATGATCCATCTGTGATCCATCTATGATACAGATGGATCATAGATGAATCATAGATGGATCATAGATGAATCATAGATGGATCATAGATGAATCATAGATGCATCATAGATGGATCATAGATGAATCATAGATGGATCATAGATGAATCATAGATGAATCAAAGATAGATCATAGATGTATCATAGATGGATCACAGATGGATCATAGAAGGATCATAGATGAATCATAGATGTATCATAGATGTATCACAGATGGATCATAGATGCATCATAAATGCATCACAAATGGATCAAAGATAGATCATAGATGGATCATAGGTGCATCATAGATGGATCATAGGTGCATCATAGATGGATCATAGGTGCATCATAGATGGATCATAGATGCATCATAGATGCATCATAGGTGCATCATAGATGCATCATAGGTGCATCATAGATGCATCATAGGTGCATCATAGATGCATCATAGGTGCATCATAGATGCATCATAGGTGCATCATAGATGCATCATTGGTGCATCATATGTGCATCATAGGTGCATCATAGATGCATCATAGGTTCATCATAGGTGCATCATAGATGCATCATAGGTGCATCATAGATGCATCATAGGTGCATCATAGATGCATCATAGGTGCATCATAGATGCATCATTGGTGCATCATATGTGCATCATAGGTGCATCATATGTGCATCATAGGTGCATCATAGATGTATCATAGATGGATCACAGATGGATCATAGATGGATCATAGATGAATCATAGATGGATCATAGATGGATCATAGATGAATCATAGATTGATCATAGATGAATCATAGATGAATCAAAGATAGATCATAGATGTATCATAGATGGATCACAGATGGATCATAGATGGATCATAGATGAATCATAGATGGATCATAGATGGATCATAGATGAATCATAGATGGATCATAGATGAATCATAGATGGATCATAGATGAATCATAGATGGATCATAGATGAATCATAGATGGATCATAGGTGCATCATAGATGCATCATAGGTGCATCATAGATGGATAATAGATGCATCATAGATGGATCACAGATGGATCATAGATGAATCATAGATGGATCATAGATGGATCATAGATGGATCACAGATGGATCATAGATGCATCATAAATGCATCACAAATGAATCAAAGATGGATCATAGGTGCATCATAGATGCATCATAGGTGCATCATAGATGCATCATAGGTGCATCATAGATGCATCATAGATACATCATAGATGCATCATAGGTGCATCATAGATGCATCATAGATGCATCATAGGTGCATCATAGATGCATCAAAGGTGCATCATAGATGCATCATAGGTGCATCATAGATGCATCATAGGTGCATCATAGATCATCCTATCACAGATGGATCATAGATGCATCATAAATGCATCACAAATGGATCAAAGATAGATCATAGATGGATCATAGGTGCATCATAGATGGATCATAGGTGCATCATAGATGGATCATAGGTGCATCATAGATGGATCATAGATGCATCATAGATGGATCATAGATGCATCATAGGTGCATCATAGATGCATCATAGGTGCATCATAGGTGCATCATAAATGCATCACAAATGGATCAAAGATAGATCATAGATGGATCATAGGTGCATCATAGATGGATCATAGGTGCATCATAGATGGATCATAGATGCATCATAGATGCATCATAGATGCATCATAGATGCATCATAGATGCATCATAGATGCATCATAGGTGCATCATAGATGCATCTATGATGCACCTATGATCCACCTATAATCCATCTATGATGCATCTATGAAGCATCTATAATCCATCTATGATGCACCTATGATCCATCTTTGATCCATTTGTGATGCATTTATGATCCATCTGTGATCCATCTATGATACATCTTTGATTCATCTATGATGCATTTATGATGCATCTATGATCCATCTATGATCCATCCATGATGCACCTATGATGCATCTATGATGCACCTATGAGCCATCTTTGATCCATCTACGATCCATCTATGATCCATATATGATCCATTTATGATGCATTTATGATGCATCTATGATCCACCTATGATCCACCTATAATCCATCTATGATGCATCTATGAAGCATCTATAATCCATCTATGATGCATCTATAATCCATCTATGATGCATCAATAATCCATCTATGATGCATCTATAATCTATCTATGATGCATCTATGATCCATCTATAATGCATCTATGATCCATCTATGATCCATTTATGATCTATCCATGATCCATCTATGATGCATCTATAATCCATCTATGATGCATATATGATCCATCATAGATGCATCATAAATGCATCACAAATGAATCAAAGATGGATCATATAATGCATCTATGATCCATCTATGAACCATCTGTGATCCACCTATGATGCATCTATGATGCACCTATGATGCATCTATGATGCACCTATGATGCATCTATGATGCACCTATGATGCATCTATGATCCATCTATGATACATCTATGATCCATCTATGATCCATCTGTGATCCATCTATGATACATCTATTATCCATCTATGATCCATCCATGATCCATCCATGATGCATCTATGATGCACCTATGATCCATCTATGATGCACCTATGATCCATCTATGATCCATCTTTGATCCATTTGTGATGCATTTATGATGCATCTATGATCCATCTGTGATCCATCTATGATACATCTATGATCCATCTATGATCCATCTTTGATTCATCTATGATGCATTTATGATGCATCTATGATCCATCTATGATCCATCCATGATGCACCTATGATGCATCCATGATGCACCTATGATGCATCCATGATGCACCTATGATGCATCTATGATGCACCTATGATCCATCTATGATGCACCTATGATCCATCTATGATGCACCTATGATCCATCTATGATGCACCTATGATCCATCTATGATCCATCTTTGATCCATTTGTGATGCATTTATGATGCATCTATGATCCATCTGTGATACATCTATGATACATCTATGATTCATCTATGATCCATCTATGATCCATCTGTGATCCATCTATGATACATCTATGATCCATCTATAATGCATCTATGATCCATCTATGAACCATCTGTGATGCACCTATGATGCATCTATGATGCACCTATGATGCATCTATGATGCACCTATGATGCACCTATGATGCATCTATGATGCACCTATGATGCATCTATGATGCAACTATGATGCATCTATGATGCACCTATGATGCATCTATGATGCACCTATGATGCATCTATGATGCACCTATGATGCATCTATGATGCACCTATGATGCATCTATGATGCACCTATGATCCATCTTTGATCCATTTGTGATGCATTTATGATGCATCTATGATCCATCTGTGATCCATCTATGATACATCTATGATTCATCTATGATCCATCTGTGATCCATCTATGATGCATCTATTATCCATCTATGATCCATCCATGATCCATCCATGATGCATCTATGATGCACCAATGATCCATCTATGATCCATCTGTGATCCATCTATGATACATCTATGATCTATCTTTGATTCATCTATGATTCATCTATGATCCATCTATGATTCATCTATGATCCATCTATGATTCATCTATGATTCATCTATGATCCATCTATGATCCATCTGTGATCCATCTATGATACATCTATGATCTATCCATGATGCATCTATGATGCACCTATGATGCACATATGATGCACCTATGATGCACATATGATGCACCTATGATGCACATATGATGCACCTATGATGCATCTATGATGCACCTATGATGCATCTATGATGCATCTATGATGCACCTATGATGCATCTATGATGCACCTATGATGCATCTATGATGCACCTATGATGCATCTATGATGCACCTATGATGCATCTATGATGCACCTATGATGCATCTATGATGCATCTATGATGCACCTATGATCCATCTATGATGCACCTATGATCCATCTATGATCTATCTTTGATCCATTTGTGATGCATTTATGATGCATCTATGATCCATCTGTGATACATCTATGATACATCTATGATTCATCTATGATCCATCTATGATCCATCTGTGATCCATCTATGATACATCTATGATCCATCTTTGATTCATCTATGATGCATTTATGATGCATCTATGATCTATCTATGATCCATTTGTGATGCATTTATGATGCATCTATGATCCATCTGTGATCCATCTATGATACATCTATGATTCATCTATGATTCATCTATGATCTATCTATGATCCATCTGTGATCCATCTATGATACATCTATGATCCATCTTTGATTCATCTATGATGCATTTATGATGCATCTATGATCTATCTATGATCCATCCATGATGCACCTATGATGCATCTATGATGCACCTATGATGCATCTTTGATGTACCTATGATCCATCTATGATGCACCTATGATCCATCGATAATGCACCTATGATCCATCTATGATGCACCTATGATCCATCTATGATCCATCTTTGATCCATTTTTGATGCATCTATGATGCATCTATGATCCATCTGTAATCCATCTATAATACATCTATGATCCATCTGTGATCCATCTATGATACATCTATTATCCATCTATGATCCATCCATGATCCATCCATGATGCATCTATGATGCATCTATGATCCATCTATGATGCACCTATGATCCATCTATGATCCATCTTTGATCCATTTGTGATGCATTTATGATGCATCTATGATCCATCTGTGATCCATCTATGATACATCTATGATCCATCTATGATCCATCTTTGATTCATCTATGATGCATTTATGATGCATCTATGATCCATCTATGATCCATCCATGATGCACCTATGATGCATCCATGATGCACCTATGATGCATCCATGATGCACCTATGATGCATCTATGATGCACCTATGATGCATCTATGATGCACCTATGATCCATCTATGATGCACCTATGATCCATCTATGATGCACCTATGATCCATCTATGATGCACCTATGATCCATCTATGATCCATCTTTGATCCATTTGTGATGCATTTATGATGCATCTATGATCCATCTGTGATACATCTATGATACATCTATGATTCATCTATGATCCATCTATGATCCATCTGTGATCCATCTATGATACATCTATGATCCATCTATAATGCATCTATAATCCATCTATGAACCATCTGTGATGCACCTATGATGCATCTATGATGCACCTATGATGCATCTATGATGCACCTATGATGCACCTATGATGCATCTATGATGCACCTATGATGCATCTATGATGCAACTATGATGCATCTATGATGCACCTATGATGCATCTATGATGCACCTATGATGCATCTATGATGCACCTATGATGCATCTATGATGCACCTATGATCCATCTTTGATCCATTTGTGATGCATTTATGATGCATCTATGATCCATCTGTGATCCATCTATGATACATCTATGATTCATCTATGATCCATCTATGATCCATCTGTGATCCATCTATGATAAATCTATTATCCATCTATGATCCATCCATGATCCATCCATGATGCATCTATGATGCACCAATGATCCATCTATGATCCATCTGTGATCCATCTATGATACATCTATGATCTATCTTTGATTCATCTATGATTCATCTATGATCCATCTATGATTCATCTATGATCCATCTATGATCCATCTATGATTCATCTATGATCCATCTATGATCCATCTGTGATCCATCTATGATACATCTATGATCTATCCATGATGCATCTATGATGCACCTATGATGCACATATGATGCACCTATGATGCACATATGATGCACCTATGATGCACATATGATGCACCTATGATGCATCTATGATGCACCTATGATGCATCTATGATGCACCTATGATGCATCTATGATGCACCTATGATGCATCTATGATGCACCTATGATGCATCTATGATGCACCTATGATGCATCTATGATGCATCTATGATGCACCTATGATCCATCTATGATGCACCCATGATCCATCTATGATCTATCTTTGATCCATTTGTGATGCATTTATGATGCATCTATGATCCATCTGTGATACATCTATGATACATCTATGATTCATCTATGATCCATCTATGATCCATCTGTGATCCATCTATGATACATCTATGATCCATCTTTGATTCACCTATGATGCATTTATGATGCATCTATGATCTATCTATGATCCATTTGTGATGCATTTATGATGCATCTATGATCCATCTGTGATCCATCTATGATACATCTATGATTCATCTATGATTCATCTATGATCTATCTATGATCCATCTGTGATCCATCTATGATACATCTATGATCCATCTTTGATTCATCTATGATGCATTTATGATGCATCTATGATCTATCTATGATCCATCCATGATGCACCTATGATGCATCTATGATGCACCTATGATGCATCTATGATGCACCTATGATGCATCTTTGATGTACCTATGATCCATCTATAATGCACCTATGATCCATCTATGATGCACCTATGATCCATCTATGATCCATCTTTGATCCATTTTTGATGCATCTATGATGCATCTATGATCCATCTGTAATCCATCTATGATGCATCTATTATCCATCTATGATCCATCCATGATCCATCCATGATGCATCTATGATGCACCTATGATCCATCTATGATGCACCTATGATCCATCTATGATCCATCTTTGATCCATTTGTGATGCATTTATGATGCATCTATGATCCATCTGTGATCCATCTATGATACATCTATGATTCATCTATGATCCATCTATGATCCATCTGTGATCCATCTATGATACATCTATGATCTATCTTTGATTCATCTATGATTCATCTATGATCCATCTATGATTCATCTATGATCCATCTTTGATTCATCTATGATGCATTTATGACGCATCTATGATTTATCTATGATCCATCCATGATGCACCTATGATGCATCTATGATGCACCTATGATGCATCTTTGATGTACCTATGATCCATCTATGATGCACCTATGATCCATCTATGATGCACCTATGATCCATCTATGATGCACCTATGATCCATCTATGATCCATCTTTGATCCATTTGTGATGCATCTATGATGCATCTATGATCCATCTGTGATCCATCTATGATGCATCTATTATCCATCTATGATCCATCCATGATCCATCCATGATGCATCTATGATGCACCTATGATCCATCTATGATGCACCTATGATCCATCTATGATCCATCTTTGATCCATTTGTGATGCATTTATGATGCATCTATGATCCATCTGTGATCCATCTATGATCCATCTATGATCCATCTATGATTCATCTATGATCCATCTGTGATCCATCTATGATCCATCTTTGATCCATTTGTGATGCATTTATGATGCATCTATGATCCATCTGTGATCCATCTATGATACATCTATGATTCATCTATGATCCATCTATGATCCATCTGTGATCCATCTATGATACATCTATGATCCATCTTTGATCCATCTTTGATTCATTTATGATGCATCTGTGATGAATCTATGATCCATCTATAATGCATCTTTGATCCATCTATGATCCATCTATGATCCATCTATAGTTCAACAATTACATAGTTTTTATCATGGCTTCCTTATCTTTAAATAACACAGCTTGTTTTCTCTATAAATAATATAGCAATATTTGAATTAAAACAGAGATGTTCAAGACTTGCATTCATGTGTACAAGGGTGTATGAATAGCAAACCGGTAACACTAATTTGCATAACATATTAATCCTGGAGCTCTGTCTTATGCGCGGTTGTGAGTGTTTTAAGCTCATATTTGTATTTCGTTAAGTCTTTGAACATCATAGATCATAGATGGATCATAGATGAATCATAGATGGATCATAGATGGATCATAGATGAATCATAGATGGATCATAGATGAATCATAGATGGATCATAGATGAATCATAGATGGATCATAGATGAATCATAGATGGATCATAGATGAATCATAGATGGATCATAGATGAATAATTGATGGATCATAGGTGCATCATAGATGCATCATAGGTGCATCATAGATGGATAATAGAATAGCATCTATGAACCATCTGTGATCCACCTATGATGCATCTATGATGCACCTATGATGCACCTATGATGCATCTATGATGCACCTATGATGCATCTATGATGCACCTATGATCCATCTTTGATTCATTTGTGATGCATTTATGATGCATCTATGATCCATCTGTGATCCATCTATGATCCATCTATGATCCATCTATGATTCATCTATGATCCATCTGTGATGCATCTATTATCCATCTATGATGCACCTATGATGCATCTATGATGCACCTATGATCCATCTATGATTCATCTATGATCTATCTATGATTCATCTATGATCCATCTATGATTCATCTATGATCCATCTATGATTCATCTATGATCTATCTATGATCCATCTATGATTCATCTATGATCCATCTGTGATCCATCTATGATACATCTATGATCTATCTTTGATTCATCTATGATTCATCTATGATCCATCTATGATTCATCTATGATCCATCTATGATCCATCTATGATTCATCTATGATCCATCTATGATCCATCTGTGATCCATCTATGATACATCTATGATGCACCTATGATGCACATATGATGCACCTATGATGCACATATGATGCACCAATGATGCATCTATGATGCACCTATGATGCATCTATGATGCACCTATGATGCATATATGATGCACCTATGATGCATATATAATGCACCTATGATGCATCTATGATGCACCTATGATGAACCTATGATGCATCTATGATGCACCTATGATGCACATATGATGCACCAATGATGCATCTATGATGCACCTATGATGCATCTATGATGCACCTATGATGCATCTATGATGCACCTATGATGCATCTATGATGCACCTATGATGCATCTATGATGCACCTATGATCCATCTATGATCTATCTGTGATCCATTTGTGATGCATTTATGATGCATCTATGATCCATCTGTGATACATCTATGATACATCTATGATTCATCTATGATCCATCTATGATCCTATCACAGATAGATCATAGATGCATCATAAATGCATCACAAATGGATCAAAGATAGATCATAGATGGATCATAGGTGCATCATAGATGCATCATAGGTGCATCATATGTGCATCATATGTGCATCATAGATGCATCATAGGTGCATCATAGATGCATCATAGGTGCATCATAGATGCATCATAGGTGCATCATATGTGCATCATAGGTGCATCATATGTGCATCATAGGTGCATCATAGATGCATCATAGATGTATCATAGATGGATCACAGATGGATCATAGATGGATCATAGATGAATCATAGATGGATCATAGATGGATCATAGATGAATCATAGATGGATCATAGATGAATCATAGATGAATCAAAGATAGATCATAGATGTATCATAGATGGATCACAGATGGATCATAGAAGGATCATAGATGAATCATAGATGTATCATAGATGTATCACAGATGGATCATAGATGCATCATAAATGCATCACAAATGGATCAAAGATAGATCATAGATGGATCATAGGTGCATCATAGATGGATCATAGGTGCATCATAGATGGATCATAGATGCATCATAGATGCATCATAGGTGCATCATAGATGCATCATAGGTGCATCATAGATGCATCATAGGTGCATCATAGATGCATCATAGGTGCATCATAGATGCATCATAGGTGCATCATAGATGCATCATTGGTGCATCATATGTGCATCATAGGTGCATCATAGATGCATCATAGGTTCATCATAGGTGCATCATAGATGCATCATAGGTTCATCATAGGTGCATCATAGATGCATCATAGGTGCATCATAGATGCATCATAGGTGCATCATAGATGCATCATTGGTGCATCATAGATGCATCATTGGTGCATCATATGTGCATCATAGGTGCATCATATGTGCATCATAGGTGCATCATAGATGTATCATAGATGGATCACAGATGGATCATAGATGGATCATAGATGAATCATAGATGGATCATAGATGGATCATAGATGAATCATAGATGGATCATAGATGAATCATAGATGAATCAAAGATAGATCATAGATGTATCATAGATGGATCACAGATGGATCATAGATGAATCATAGATGAATCATAGATGGATCATAGATGGATCATAGATGAATCATAGATGGATCATAGATGAATCATAGATGGATCATAGATGAATCATAGATGGATCATAGGTGCATCATAGATGCATCATAGGTGCATCATAGATGCATCATAGATGTATCATAGATGGATCACAGATGGATCATAGATGGATCATAGATGAATCATAGATGGATCATAGATGGATCATAGATGGATCATAGATGAATCATAGATGGATCATAGATGGATCACAGATGGATCATAGATGGATCATAGATGAATCATAGATGGATCATAGATGGATCATAGATGAATCATAGATGGATCATAGATGAATCATAGATGAATCAAAGATAGACCATAGATGTATCATAGATGGATCACAGATGGATCATAGATGAATCATAGATGAATCATAGATGGATCATAGATGGATCATAGATGGATCATAGATGGATCACAGATGAATCATAGATGGATCATAGATGGATCATAGATGGATCACAGATGGATCATAGGTGCATCATAGATGGATCATAGGTGCATCATAGATGCATCATAGGTGCATCATAGATGCATCATAGGTGCATCATAGATGCATCATAGGTGCATCATAGGTGCATCATAGATGCATCATAGGTGCATCATAGATGCATCAAAGGTGCATCATAGATGCATCATAGGTGCATCATAGATGCATCATAGGTGCATCATAGATCATCCTATCACAGATGGATCATAGATGCATCATAAATGCATCACAAATGGATCAAAGATAAATCATAGATGGATCATAGGTGCATCATAGATGGATCATAGGTGCATCATAGATGGATCATAGGTGCATCATAGATGGATCATAGATGCATCATAGGTGCATCATAGATGCATCATAGGTGCATCATAGATGCATCATAGGTGCATCATAGATGCATCATAGGTGCATCATAGGTGCATCATATGTGCATCATAGGTGCATCATAGATGCATCATAGATGCATCATAGGTGCATCATAGATGCATCATAGGTGCATCATAGGTGCATCATAAATGCATCACAAATGGATCAAAGATAGATCATAGATGGATCATAGGTGCATCATAGATGGATCATTGGTGCATCATAGATGGATCATAGATGCATCATAGATGCATCATAGGTGCATCATAGATGCATCATAGGTGCATCATAGGTGCATCATAGATGCATCATAGATGCATCATAGATGCATCATAGGTGCATCATAGATGCATCATAGATGCATCATAGGTGCATCATAGATGCATCATAGGTGCATCATAGATGCATCATAGGTGCATCATAGATGCATTATAGGTGCATCATAGATGCATCATAGGTGCATCATAGATGCATCATTGGTGCATCATATGTGCATCATAGGTGCATCATAGATGCATCATAGGTTCATCATAGGTGCATCATAGATGCATCATAGGTGCATCATATATGCATCATAGGTGCATCATAGATGCATCATAGGTGCATCATAGATGCATCATTGGTGCATCATATGTGCATCATAGGTGCATCATATGTGCATCATAGGTGCATCATAGATGTATCATAGATGGATCACAGATGGATCATAGATGGATCATAGATGAATCATAGATGGATCATAGATGGATCATAGATGAATCATAGATGGATCATAGATGAATCATAGATGAATCAAAGATAGATCATAGATGTATCATAGATGGATCACAGATGGATCATAGATGGATCACAGATGGATCATAGATGGATCATAGATGAATCATAGATGGATCATAGATGGATCATAGATGAATCATAGATGGATCATAGATGAATCATAGATGGATCATAGATGAATCATAGATGGATCATAGATGAATCATAGATGGATCATAGGTGCATCATAGATGCATCATAGGTGCATCATAGATGGATAATAGATGCATCATAGATGGATCACAGATGGATCATAGATGAATCATAGATGGATCATAGATGGATCATAGATGGATCACAGATGGATCATAGATGCATCATAAATGCATCACAAATGAATCAAAGATGGATCATAGGTGCATCATAGATGCATCATAGGTGCATCATAGATGCATCATAGGTGCACCATAGGTGCATCATAGGTGCATCATAGGTGCATCATAGATGCATCATAGGTGGATCACAGATGGTTCATAGATGCTATTCTATTATCCATCTATGATGCACCTATGATGCATCTATGATGCACCTATGATCCATCTATGATTCATCTATGATCCATCTATGATTCATCTATGATCCATCTATGATTCATCTATGATCCATCTATGATTCATCTATGATCCATCTATGATTCATCTATGATCCATCTGTATCATAGATGGATCACAGATGGATCATAGATGGATCATAGATGAATCATAGATGAATCATAGATGTATAATAGATGTATCACAGATGGATCATAGATGCATCATAAATGCATCACAAATGGATCAAAGATAGATCATAGATGGATCATAGGTGCATCATAGATGGATCATAGATGCATCATAGGTGCATCATAGATGCATCATAGGTGCATCATAGATGCATCATAGGTGCATCATAGATGCATGATGCATCTATGATGCACCTATGATGCATCTATGATGCATCTATGATGCACCTATGATGCATCTATGATGCACCTATGATCCATCTATGATGCACCTATGATCCATCTATGATCTATCTTTGATCCATTTGTGATGCATTTATGATGCATCTATGATCCATCTGTGATACATCTATTATACATCTATGATTCATCTATGATCCTTCTATGATCCATCTGTGATCCATCTATGATACATCTATGATCTATCTTTGATTCATCTATGATTCATCTATGATCCATCTATGATTCATCTATGATCCATCTATGATGCATCTATGATTCATCTATGATCCATCTATGATTCATCTATGATCCATCTATGATTCATCTATGATCCATCTGTATCATAGATGGATCACAGATGGATCATAGATGGATCATAGATGAATCATAGATGGATCATAGATGGATCATAGATGAAGCATAGATGGATCATAGATGAATCATAGATGGATCATAGATGAATCATAGATGGATCATAGGTGCATCATAGATGCATCATAGGTGCATCATAGATGGATAATAGATGCATCATAGATGGATCACAGATGGATCATAGATGAATCATAGATGGATCATAGGTGCATCATAGATGCATCATAGGTGCATCATAGATGGATCATAGATGAATCATAGATGGATCATAGGTGCATCATAGATGCATCATAGGTGCATCATAGATGGATAATAGATGCATCATAGATTGATCACAGATGGATCATAGATGAATCATAGATGGATCATAGATGGATCATAGATGGATCATAGATGGATCATAGATGCATCATAGGTGCATCATAGATGCATCATAGGTGCATCATAGATCATCCTATCACAGATGGATCATAGATGCATCATAAATGCATCACAAATGGATCAAAGATAGATCATAGATGGATCATAGGTGCATCATAGATGGATCATAGGTGCATCATAGATGGATCATAGGTGCATCATAGATGGATCATAGATGCATCATAGGTGCATCATAGATGCATCATAGGTGCATCATAGATGCATCATAGGTGCATCATAGATGCATCATAGGTGCATCATAGGTGCATCATATGTGTATCATAGGTGCATCATATGTGCATCATAGGTGCATCATAGATGCATCATAGATGCATCATAGATGCATCATAGGTGCATCATAGATGCATCATAGGTGCATCATAGATGCATCATAGGTGCATCATAGGTGCATCATAAATGCATCACAAATGGATCAAAGATAGATCATAGATGGATCATAGGTGCATCATAGATGGATCATTGGTGCATCATAGATGGATCATAGATGCATCATAGATGCATCATAGGTGCATCATAGATGCATCATAGGTGCATCATAGGTGCATCATAGATGCATCATAGGTGCATCATAGATGCATCATAGATGCATCATAGGTGCATCATAGATGCATCATAGGTGCATCATAGATGCATTATAGGTGCATCATAGATGCATCATAGGTGCATCATAGATGCATCATTGGTGCATCATATGTGCATCATAGGTGCATCATAGATGCATCATAGGTTCATCATAGGTGCATCATAGATGCATCATAGGTGCATCATATATGCATCATAGGTGCATCATAGATGCATCATAGGTGCATCATAGATGCATCATTGGTGCATCATATGTGCATCATAGGTGCATCATATGTGCATCATAGGTGCATCATAGATGTATCATAGATGGATCACAGATGGATCATAGATGGATCATAGATGAATCATAGATGGATCATAGATGGATCATAGATGAATCATAGATGGATCATAGATGAATCATAGATGAATCAAAGATAGATCATAGATGTATCATAGATGGATCACAGATGGATCATAGATGGATCATAGATGAATCATAGATGGATCATAGATGGATCATAGATGAATCATAGATGGATCATAGATGAATCATAGATGGATCATAGGTGCATCATAGATGCATCATAGATGCATCATAGATGGATAATAGATGCATCATAGATGGATCACAGATGGATCATAGATGAATCATAGATGGATCATAGATGGATCATAGATGGATCACAGATGGATCATAGATGCATCATAAATGCATCACAAATGAATCAAAGATGGATCATAGGTGCATCATAGATGCATCATAGGTGCATCATAGATGCATCATAGGTGCATCATAGGTGCATCATAGATGCATCATAGGTGGATCACAGATGGTTCATAGATGCTATTCTATTATCCATCTATGATGCACCTATGATGCATCTATGATGCACCTATGATCCATCTATGATTCATCTATGATCCATCTATGATTCATCTATGATCCATCTATGATTCATCTATGATCCATCTATGATTCATCTATGATCCATCTATGATTCATCTATGATCCATCTGTATCATAGATGGATCAATGATGCACCAATGATGCACCAATGATGCATCTATGATGCACCTATGATGCATCTATGATGCAACTATGATGCATCTATGATGCACCTATGATGCATCTATGATGCACCTTTGATGCATCTATGATGCACCTATGATGCATCTATGATGGACCTATGATGCATCTATGATGCACCTATGATGCATCTATGATCCATCTATGATGCACCTATGATCCATCTATGATGCCCATCTATGATTCATCTATGATCCATCTATGATTCATCTATGATCCATCTATAGATAATCATCATAGATCATCATAGATGAATCATAGATGGATCATAGATGAATCATAGATGCATCATAGATGGATCATAGATGAATCATAGATGGATCATAGATGAATCATAGATGAATCAAAGATAGATCATAGATGTATCATAGATGGATCACAGATGGATCATAGAAGGATCATAGATGAATCATAGATGTATCATAGATGTATCACAGATGGATCATAGATGCATCATAAATGCATCACAAATGGATCAAAGATAGATCATAGATGGATCATAGGTGCATCATAGATGGATCATAGGTGCATCATAGATGGATCATAGGTGCATCATAGATGGATCATAGATGCATCATAGATGCATCATAGGTGCATCATAGATGCATCATAGGTGCATCATAGATGCATCATAGGGGCATCATGGATGCATCATAGGTGCATCATAGATGCATCATAGGTGCATCATAGATGCATCATAGGTGCATCATAGATGCATCATTGGTGCATCATATGTGCATCATAGGTGCATCATAGGTGCATCATAGATGCATCATAGGTTCATCATAGGTGCATCATAGATGCATCATAGGTTCATCATAGATGCATCATAGGTGCATCATAGATGAATCATAGATGGGCATCATAGATGGATCATAGGTGCATCATAGATGGATCATAGATGCATCATAGATGCATCATAGGTGCATCATAGATCATCCTATCACAGATGGATCATAGATGCATCATAAATGCATCACAAATGGATCAAAGATAGATCATAGATGGATCATAGGTGCATCATAGATGGATCATAGGTGCATCATAGATGGATCATAGGTGCATCATAGATGGATCATAGATGCATCATAGGTGCATCATAGATGCATCATAGGTGCATCATAGATGAATCATAGATGGGCATCATAGATGGATCATAGGTGCATCATAGATGGATCATAGATGCATCATAGGTGCATCATAGATGCATCATAGGTGCATCATAGATGCATCATAGGTGCATCATAGATGCATGATGCATCTATGATGCACCTATGATGCATCTATGATGCATCTATGATGCACCTATGATGCATCTATGATGCACCTATGATCCATCTATGATGCACCTATGATCCATCTATGATCTATCTTTGATCCATTTGTGATGCATTTATGATGCATCTATGATCCATCTGTGATACATCTATTATACATCTATGATTCATCTATGATCCTTCTATGATCCATCTGTGATCCATCTATGATACATCTATGATCTATCTTTGATTCATCTATGATTCATCTATGATCCATCTATGATTCATCTATGATCCATCTATGATGCATCTATGATTCATCTATGATCCATCTATGATTCATCTATGATCCATCTATGATTCATCTATGATCCATCTGTATCATAGATGGATCACAGATGGATCATAGATGGATCATAGATGAATCATAGATGGATCATAGATGGATCATAGATGAAGCATAGATGGATCATAGATGAATCATAGATGGATCATAGATGAATCATAGATGGATCATAGGTGCATCATAGATGCATCATAGGTGCATCATAGATGGATAATAGATGCATCATAGATGGATCACAGATGGATCATAGATGAATCATAGATGGATCATAGGTGCATCATAGATGCATCATAGGTGCATCATAGATGGATCATAGATGAATCATAGATGGATCATAGGTGCATCATAGATGCATCATAGGTGCATCATAGGTGCATCATAGGTGCATCATAGGTGCATCATAGGTGCATCATAGGTGCATCATAGATGCATCATAGGTGGATCACAGATGGTTCATAGATGCTATTCTATTATCCATCTATGATGCACCTATGATGCATCTATGATGCACCTATGATCCATCTATGATTCATCTATGATCCATCTATGATTCATCTATGATCCATCTATGATTCATCTATGATCCATCTATGATTCATCTATGATCCATCTATGATTCATCTATGATCCATCTGTATCATAGATGGATCAATGATGCACCAATGATGCACCAATGATGCATCTATGATGCACCTATGATGCATCTATGATGCAACTATGATGCATCTATGATGCACCTATGATGCATCTATGATGCACCTTTGATGCATCTATGATGCACCTATGATGCATCTATGATGGACCTATGATGCATCTATGATGCACCTATGATGCATCTATGATCCATCTATGATGCACCTATGATCCATCTATGATGCCCATCTATGATTCATCTATGATCCATCTATGATTCATCTATGATCCATCTATGATTCATCTATGATCCATCTATGATCCATCTATGATTCATCTATGATCCATCTATGATCCATCTGTGATCCATCTATGATACAGATGGATCATAGATGAATCATAGATGGATCATAGATGAATCATAGATGGATCATAGATGAATCATAGATGCATCATAGATGGATCATAGATGAATCATAGATGGATCATAGATGAATCATAGATGAATCAAAGATAGATCATAGATGTATCATAGATGGATCACAGATGGATCATAGAAGGATCATAGATGAATCATAGATGTATCATAGATGTATCACAGATGGATCATAGATGCATCATAAATGCATCACAAATGGATCAAAGATAGATCATAGATGGATCATAGGTGCATCATAGATGGATCATAGGTGCATCATAGATGGATCATAGGTGCATCATAGATGGATCATAGATGCATCATAGATGCATCATAGGTGCATCATAGATGCATCATAGGTGCATCATAGATGCATCATAGGGGCATCATGGATGCATCATAGGTGCATCATAGATGCATCATAGGTGCATCATAGATGCATCATAGGTGCATCATAGATGCATCATTGGTGCATCATATGTGCATCATAGGTGCATCATAGATGCATCATAGGTTCATCATAGGTGCATCATAGATGCATCATAGGTTCATCATAGGTGCATCATAGATGCATCATAGGTGCATCATAGATGCATCATAGGTGCATCATAGATGCATCATAGATGCATCAAAGGTGCATCATAGATGCATCATAGGTGCATCATAGATGCATCATAGGTGCATCATAGATCATCCTATCACAGATGGATCATAGATGCATCATAAATGCATCACAAATGGATCAAAGATAGATCATAGATGGATCATAGGTGCATCATAGATGGATCATAGGTGCATCATAGATGGATCATAGGTGCATCATAGATGGATCATAGATGCATCATAGGTGCATCATAGATGCATCATAGGTGCATCATAGATGAATCATAGATGGGCATCATAGATGGATCATAGGTGCATCATAGATGGATCATAGATGCATCATAGGTGCATCATAGATGCATCATAGGTGCATCATAGATGCATCATAGGTGCATCATAGATGCATGATGCATCTATGATGCACCTATGATGCATCTATGATGCATCTATGATGCACCTATGATGCATCTATGATGCACCTATGATCCATCTATGATGCACCTATGATCCATCTATGATCTATCTTTGATCCATTTGTGATGCATTTATGATGCATCTATGATCCATCTGTGATACATCTATTATACATCTATGATTCATCTATGATCCTTCTATGATCCATCTGTGATCCATCTATGATACATCTATGATCTATCTTTGATTCATCTATGATTCATCTATGATCCATCTATGATTCATCTATGATCCATCTATGATGCATCTATGATTCATCTATGATCCATCTATGATTCATCTATGATCCATCTATGATTCATCTATGATCCATCTGTATCATAGATGGATCACAGATGGATCATAGATGGATCATAGATGAATCATAGATGGATCATAGATGGATCATAGATGAAGCATAGATGGATCATAGATGAATCATAGATGGATCATAGATGAATCATAGATGGATCATAGGTGCATCATAGATGCATCATAGGTGCATCATAGATGGATAATAGATGCATCATAGATGGATCACAGATGGATCATAGATGAATCATAGATGGATCATAGGTGCATCATAGATGCATCATAGGTGCATCATAGATGGATCATAGATGAATCATAGATGGATCATAGGTGCATCATAGATGCATCATAGGTGCATCATAGATGGATAATAGATGCATCATAGATTGATCACAGATGGATCATAGATGAATCATAGATGGATCATAGATGGATCATAGATGCATCATAGGTGCATCATAGATGCATCATAGGTGCATCATAGATCATCCTATCACAGATGGATCATAGATGCATCATAAATGCATCACAAATGGATCAAAGATAGATCATAGATGGATCATAGGTGCATCATAGATGGATCATAGGTGCATCATAGATGGATCATAGGTGCATCATAGATGGATCATAGATGCATCATAGGTGCATCATAGATGCATCATAGGTGCATCATAGATGCATCATAGATGCATCATAGGTGCATCATAGATGCATCATAGGTGCATCATAGGTGCATCATATGTGTATCATAGGTGCATCATATGTGCATCATAGGTGCATCATAGATGCATCATAGATGCATCATAGATGCATCATAGGTGCATCATAGATGCATCATAGGTGCATCATAGATGCATCATAGGTGCATCATAGGTGCATCATAAATGCATCACAAATGGATCAAAGATAGATCATAGATGGATCATAGGTGCATCATAGATGGATCATAGGTGCATCATAGATGGATCATAGATGCATCATAGATGCATCATAGGTGCATCATAGATGCATCATAGGTGCATCATAGGTGCATCATAGATGCATCATAGATGCATCATAGGTGCATCATAGATGCATCATAGATGCATCATAGGTGCATCATAGATGCATCATAGGTGCATCATAGATGCATTATAGGTGCATCATAGATGCATCATAGGTGCATCATAGATGCATCATATGTGCATCATAGATGCATCATTGGTGCATCATATGTGCATCATAGGTGCATCATAGATGCATCATAGGTTCATCATAGGTGCATCATAGATGCATCATAGGTGCATCATATATGCATCATAGGTGCATCATAGATGCATCATAGGTGCATCATAGATGCATCATTGGTGCATCATATGTGCATCATAGGTGCATCATAGATGCATCATAGGTGCATCATAGATGTATCATAGATGGATCACAGATGGATCATAGATGGATCATAGATGAATCATAGATGGATCATAGATGGATCATAGATGAATCATAGATGGATCATAGATGAATCATAGATGAATCAAAGATAGATCATAGATGTATCATAGATGGATCACAGATGGATCATAGATGGATCATAGATGAATCATAGATGGATCATAGATGGATCATAGATGAATCATAGATGGATCATAGATGAATCATAGATGGATCATAGATGAATCATAGATGCATCATAGGTGCATCATAGATGCATCATAGGTGCATCATAGATGGATAATAGATGCATCATAGATGGATCACAGATGGATCATAGATGAATCATAGATGGATCATAGATGGATCATAGATGGATCACAGATGGATCATAGATGCATCATAAATGCATCACAAATGAATCAAAGATGGATCATAGGTGCATCATAGATGCATCATAGGTGCATCATAGATGCATCATAGGTGCATCATAGGTGCATCATAGGTGCATCATAGGTGCATCATAGATGCATCATAGGTGGATCACAGATGGTTCATAGATGCTATTCTATTATCCATCTATGATGCACCTATGATGCATCTATGATGCACCTATGATCCATCTATGATTCATCTATGATCCATCTATGATTCATCTATGATCCATCTATGATTCATCTATGATCCATCTATGATTCATCTATGATCCATCTATGATTCATCTATGATCCATCTATGATTCATCTATGATCCATCTATGATTCATCTATGATCCATCTATGATGCACCTATGATCCATCTATGATGCACCTATGATCCATCTATGATCCATCTTTGATCCATTTGTGATGCATTTATGATGCATCTATGATCCATCTGTGATACATCTATGATACATCTATGATTCATCTATGATCCATCTATGATCCATCTGTGATCCATCTATGATACATCTATGATCCATCTATAATGCATCTATGATCCATCTATGAACCATCTGTGATGCACCTATGATGCATCTATGATGCACCTATGATGCATCTATGATGCACCTATGATGCACCTATGATGCATCTATGATGCACCTATGATGCATCTATGATGCAACTATGATGCATCTATGATGCACCTATGATGCATCTATGATGCATCTATGATGCACCTATGATGCATCTATGATGCACCTATGATGCATCTATGATGCACCTATGATCCATCTTTGATCCATTTGTGATGCATTTATGATGCATCTATGATCCATCTGTGATCCATCTATGATACATCTATGATTCATCTATGATCCATCTATGATCCATCTGTGATCCATCTATGATGCATCTATTATCCATCTATGATCCATCCATGATCCATCCATGATGCATCTATGATGCACCAATGATCCATCTATGATCCATCTGTGATCCATCTATGATACATCTATGATCTATCTTTGATTCATCTATGATTCATCTATGATCCATCTATGATTCATCTATGATCCATCTATGATCCATCTATGATTCATCTATGATCCATCTATGATCCATCTGTGATCCATCTATGATACATCTATGATCTATCCATGATGCATCTATGATGCACCTATGATGCACATATGATGCACCTATGATGCACATATGATGCACCTATGATGCACATATGATGCACCTATGATGCATCTATGATGCACCTATGATGCATCTATGATGCATCTATGATGCACCTATGATGCATCTATGATGCACCTATGATGCATCTATGATGCACCTATGATGCATCTATGATGCACCTATGATGCATCTATGATGCATCTATGATGCACCTATGATCCATCTATGATGCACCTATGATCCATCTATGATCTATCTTTGATCCATTTGTGATGCATTTATGATGCATCTATGATCCATCTGTGATACATCTATGATACATCTATGATTCATCTATGATCCATCTATGATCCATCTGTGATCCATCTATGATACATCTATGATCCATCTTTGATTCATCTATGATGCATTTATGATGCATCTATGATCTATCTATGATCCATTTGTGATGCATTTATGATGCATCTATGATCCATCTGTGATCCATCTATGATACATCTATGATTCATCTATGATTCATCTATGATCTATCTATGATCCATCTGTGATTCATCTATGATACATCTATGATCCATCTTTGATTCATCTATGATGCATTTATGATGCATCTATGATCTATCTATGATCCATCCATGATGCACCTATGATGCATCTATGATGCACCTATGATGCATCTTTGATGTACCTATGATCCATCTATGATGCACCTATGATCCATCGATAATGCACCTATGATCCATCTATGATGCACCTATGATCCATCTATGATCCATCTTTGATCCATTTTTGATGCATCTATGATGCATCTATGATCCATCTGTAATCCATCTATGATGCATCTATTATCCATCTATGATCCATCCATGATCCATCCATGATGCATCTATGATGCACCTATGATCCATCTATGATGCACCTATGATCCATCTATGATCCATCTTTGATCCATTTGTGATGCATTTATGATGCATCTATGATGCACCTATGATGCATCTATGATGCATCTATGATGCACCTATGATCCATCTATGATGCACCTATGATCCATCTATGATCTATCTTAGATCCATTTGTGATGCATTTATGATGCATCTATGATCCATCTGTGATACATCTATGATACATCTATGATTCATCTATGATCCATCTATGATCCATCTGTGATCCATCTATGATACATCTATGATCCATCTTTGATTCATCTATGATGCATTTATGATGCATCTATGATCTATCTATGATCCATTTGTGATGCATTTATGATGCATCTATGATGCACCTATGATGCATCTATGATGCACCTATGATCCATCTATGATGCACCTATGATCCATCTATGATGCACCTATGATCCATCTATGATGCATCTATGATCCATCTATGATCCATCTTTGATCCATTTGTGATGCATTTATGATGCATCTATGATCCATCTGTGATACATCTATGATACATCTATGATTCATCTATGATCCATCTATGATCCATCTGTGATCCATCTATGATACATCTATGATCCATCTATAATGCATCTATGATCCATCTATGAACCATCTGTGATGCACCTATGATGCATCTATGATGCACCTATGATGCATCTATGATGCACCTATGATGCACCTATGATGCATCTATGATGCATCTATGATGCACCTATGATGCATCTATGATGCAACTATGATGCATCTATGATGCACCTATGATGCATCTATGATGCACCTATGATGCATCTATGATGCACCTATGATGCATCTATGATGCACCTATGATGCATCTATGATGCACCTATGATCCATCTTTGATCCATTTGTGATGCATTTATGATGCATCTATGATCTATCTGTGATCCATCTATGATACATCTATGATTCATCTATGATCCATCTATGATCCATCTGTGATCCATCTATGATGCATCTATTATCCATCGATGATCCATCCATGATCCATCCATGATGCATCTATGATGCACCAATGATCCATCTATGATCCATCTGTGATCCATCTATGATACATCTATGATATATCTTTGATTCATCTATGATTCATCTATGATCCATCTATGATTCATCTATGATGCATCTATGACGCACCTATGATGCATCTATGATGCACCTATGATGCATCTATGATGCACCTATGATGCATCTATGATGCACCAATGATGCATCAATGATGCACCAATGATGCACCAATGATGCATCTATGATGCACCTATGATGCATCTATGATGCACCTATGATGCATCTATGATGCACCTATGATGCATCTATGATGCACCTTTGATGCATCTATGATGCACCTATGATGCATCTATGATGGACCTATGATGCATCTATGATGCACCTATGATGCATCTATGATCCATCTATGATGCACCTATGATCCATCTATGATGCCCATCTATGATTCATCTATGATCCATCTATGATTCATCTATGATCCATCTATGATTCATCTATGATCCATCTATGATCCATCTATGATTCATCTATGATCCATCTATGATCCATCTGTGATCCATCTATGATACAGATGGATCATAGATGAATCATAGATGGATCATAGATGAATCATAGATGGATCATAGATGAATCATAGATGCATCATAGATGGATCATAGATGAATCATAGATGGATCATAGATGAATCATAGATGAATCAAAGATAGATCATAGATGTATCATAGATGGATCACAGATGGATCATAGAAGGATCATAGATGAATCATAGATGTATCATAGATGTATCACAGATGGATCATAGATGCATCATAAATGCATCACAAATGGATCAAAGATAGATCATAGATGGATCATAGGTGCATCATAGATGGATCATAGGTGCATCATAGATGGATCATAGGTGCATCATAGATGGATCATAGATGCATCATAGATGCATCATAGGTGCATCATAGATGCATCATAGGTGCATCATAGATGCATCATAGGGGCATCATGGATGCATCATAGGTGCATTATAGATGCATCATAGGTGCATCATAGATGCATCATAGGTGCATCATAGATGCATCATTGGTGCATCATATGTGCATCATAGGTGCATCATAGATGCATCATAGGTTCATCATAGGTGCATCATAGATGCATCATAGGTTCATCATAGGTGCATCATAGATGCATCATAGGTGCATCATAGATGCATCATAGGTGCATCATAGATGCATCATAGATGCATCAAAGGTGCATCATAGATGCATCATAGGTGCATCATAGATGCATCATAGGTGCATCATAGATCATCCTATCACAGATGGATCATAGATGCATCATAAATGCATCACAAATGGATCAAAGATAGATCATAGATGGATCATAGGTGCATCATAGATGGATCATAGGTGCATCATAGATGGATCATAGGTGCATCATAGATGGATCATAGATGCATCATAGGTGCATCATAGATGCATCATAGGTGCATCATAGATGCATCATAGGTGCATCATAGGTGCATCATATGTGCATCATAGGTGCATCATATGTGCATCATAGGTTCATCATAGATGCATCATAGATGCATCATAGATGCATCATAGGTGCATCATAGATGCATCATAGGTGCATCATAGGTGCATCATAAATGCATCACAAATGGATCAAAGATAGATCATAGATGGATCATAGGTGCATCATAGATGGATCATAGATGCATCATAGATGCATCATAGGTGCATCATAGATGCATCATAGGTGCATCATAGGTGCATCATAGATGCATCATAGGTGCATCATAGATGCATCATAGATGCATCATAGGTGCATCATAGATGCATCATAGGTGCATCATAGATGCATTATAGGTGCATCATAGATGCATCATAGGTGCATCATAGATGCATCATTGGTGCATCATAGATGCATCATTGGTGCATCATATGTGCATCATAGGTGCATCATAGATGCATCATAGGTTCATCATAGGTGCATCATAGATGCATCATAGGTGCATCATATATGCATCATAGGTGCATCATAGATGCATCATAGGTGCATCATAGATGCATCATTGGTGCATCATATGTGCATCATAGGTGCATCATAGATGCATCATAGGTGCATCATAGATGTATCATAGATGGATCACAGATGGATCATAGATGGATCATAGATGAATCATAGATGGATCATAGATGGATCATAGATGAATCATAGATGGATCATAGATGAATCATAGATGAATCAAAGATAGATCATAGATGTATCATAGATGGATCACAGATGGATCATAGATGGATCATAGATGAATCATAGATGGATCATAGATGGATCATAGATGAATCATAGATGGATCATAGATGAATCATAGATGGATCATAGATGAATCATAGATGGATCATAGATGAATCATAGATGGATCATAGGTGCATCATAGATGCATCATAGGTGCATCATAGATGGATAATAGATGCATCATAGATGGATCACAGATGGATCATAGATGAATCATAGATGGATCATAGATGGATCATAGATGGATCACAGATGGATCATAGATGCATCATAAATGCATCACAAATGAATCAAAGATGGATCATAGGTGCATCATAGATGCATCATAGGTGCATCATAGATGCATCATAGGTGCATCATAGGTGCATCATAGGTGCATCATAGGTGCATCATAGATGCATCATAGGTGGATCACAGATGGTTCATAGATGCTATTCTATTATCCATCTATGATGCACCTATGATGCATCTATGATGCACCTATGATCCATCTATGATTCATCTATGATCCATCTATGATTCATCTATGATCCATCTATGATTCATCTATGATCCATCTATGATTCATCTATGATCCATCTATGATTCATCTATGATCCATCTATGATTCATCTATGATCCATCTATGATTCATCTATGATCCATCTATGATGCACCTATGATCCATCTATGATGCACCTATGATCCATCTATGATCCATCTTTGATCCATTTGTGATGCATCTATGATGCACCTATGATGCATCTATGATGCATCTATGATGCACCTATGATGCATCTATGATGCACCTATGATGCATCTATGATGCACCTATGATGCATCTATGATGCACCTATGATGCATCTATGATGCATCTATGATGCACCTATGATCCATCTATGATGCACCTATGATCCATCTATGATCTATCTTTGATCCATTTGTGATGCATTTATGATGCATCTATGATCCATCTGTGATACATCTATGATACATCTATGATTCATCTATGATCCATCTATGATCCATCTGTGATCCATCTATGATACATCTATGATCCATCTTTGATTCATCTATGATGCATTTATGATGCATCTATGATCTATCTATGATCCATTTGTGATGCATTTATGATGCATCAATGATCCATCTGTGATCCATCTATGATACATCTATGATTCATCTATGATCCATCTATGATCCATCTGTGATCCATCTATGATGCATCTATTATCCATCTATGATCCATCCATGATCCATCCATGATGCATCTATGATGCACCAATGATCCATCTATGATCCATCTGTGATCCATCTATGATACATCTATGATCTATCTTTGATTCATCTATGATTCATCTATGATCCATCTATGATTCATCTATGATCCATCTATGATCCATCTATGATTCATCTATGATCCATCTATGATCCATCTGTGATCCATCTATGATACATCTATGATCTATCCATGATGCATCTATGATGCACCTATGATGCACATATGATGCACCTATGATGCACATATGATGCACCTATGATGCACATATGATGCACCTATGATGCATCTATGATGCACCTATGATGCATCTATGATGCATCTATGATGCACCTATGATGCATCTATGATGCACCTATGATGCATCTATGATGCACCTATGATGCATCTATGATGCACCTATGATGCATCTATGATGCATCTATGATGCACCTATGATCCATCTATGATGCACCTATGATCCATCTATGATCTATCTTTGATCCATTTGTGATGCATTTATGATGCATCTATGATCCATCTGTGATACATCTATGATACATCTATGATTCATCTATGATCCATCTATGATCCATCTGTGATCCATCTATGATACATCTATGATCCATATTTGATTCATCTATGATGCATTTATGATGCATCTATGATCTATCTATGATCCATTTGTGATGCATTTATGATGCATCTATGATCCATCTGTGATCCATCTATGATACATCTATGATTCATCTATGATTCATCTATGATCTATCTATGATCCATCTGTGATCCATCTATGATACATCTATGATCCATCTTTGATTCATCTATGATGCATTTATGATGCATCTATGATCTATCTATGATCCATCCATGATGCACCTATGATGCATCTATGATGCACCTATGATGCATCTTTGATGTACCTATGATCCATCTATGATGCACCTATGATCCATCGATAATGCACCTATGATCCATCTATGATGCACCTATGATCCATCTATGATCCATCTTTGA
This sequence comes from Macrosteles quadrilineatus, assembly GCF_028750875.1. Classification (NCBI taxonomy): domain Eukaryota; kingdom Metazoa; phylum Arthropoda; class Insecta; order Hemiptera; family Cicadellidae; genus Macrosteles; species Macrosteles quadrilineatus. The sequence goes on from NW_026542713.1 coordinate 47,699, forward strand.
TCCATTTTTGATGCATCTATGATGCATCTATGATCCATCTGTAATCCATCTATGATGCATCTATTATCCATCTATGATCCATCCATGATCCATCCATGATGCATCTATGATGCACCTATGATCCATCTATGATGCACCTATGATCCATCTATGATCCATCTTTGATCCATTTGTGATGCATTTATGATGCATCTATGATCCATCTGTGATCCATCTATGATACATCTATGATTCATCTATGATCCATCTATGATCCATCTGTGATCCATCTATGATACATCTATGATCTATCTTTGATTCATCTATGATTCATCTATGATCCATCTATGATTCATCTATGATCCATCTTTGATTCATCTATGATGCATTTATGACGCATCTATGATCTATCTATGATCCATCCATGATGCACCTATGATGCATCTATGATGCACCTATGATGCATCTTTGATGTACCTATGATCCATCTATGATGCACCTATGATCCATCTATGATGCACCTATGATCCATCTATGATCCATCTTTGATCCATTTGTGATGCATCTATGATGCATCTATGATCCATCTGTGATCCATCTATGATGCATCTATTATCCATCTATGATCCATCCATGATCCATCCATGATGCATCTATGATGCACCTATGATCCATCTATGATGCACCTATGATCCATCTATGATCCATCTTTGATCCATTTGTGATGCATTTATGATGCATCTATGATCCATCTGTGATCCATCTATGATCCATCTATGATCCATCTATGATTCATCTATGATCCATCTGTGATCCATCTATGATCCATCTTTGATCCATTTGTGATGCATTTATGATGCATCTATGATCCATCTGTGATCCATCTATGATACATCTATGATTCATCTATGATCCATCTATGATCCATCTGTGATCCATCTATGATACATCTATGATCCATCTTTGATTCATTTATGATGCATCTGTGATGAATCTATGATCCATCTATAATGCATCTTTGATCCATCTATGATCCATCTATGATCCATCTATAGTTCAACAATTACATAGTTTTTATCATGGCTTCCTTATCTTTAAATAACACAGCTTGTTTTCTCTATAAATAATATAGCAATATTTGAATTAAAACAGAGATGTTCAAGACTTGCATTCATGTGTACAAGGGTGTATGAATAGCAAACCGGTAACACTAATTTGCATAACATATTAATCCTGGAGCTCTGTCTTATGCGCGGTTGTGAGTGTTTTAAGCTCATATTTGTATTTCGTTAAGTCTTTGAACATCATAGATCATAGATGGATCATAGATGAATCATAGATGGATCATAGATGGATCATAGATGAATCATAGATGGATCATAGATGAATCATAGATGGATCATAGATGAATCATAGATGGATCATAGATGAATCATAGATGGATCATAGATGAATAATTGATGGATCATAGGTGCATCATAGATGCATCATAGGTGCATCATAGATGGATAATAGAATAGCATCTATGAACCACCTGTGATCCACCTATGATGCATCTATGATGCACCTATGATGCACCTATGATGCATCTATGATGCACCTATGATGCATCTATGATGCACCTATGATCCATCTTTGATTCATTTGTGATGCATTTATGATGCATCTATGATCCATCTGTGATCCATCTATGATCCATCAATGATCCATCTATGATTCATTTATGATCCATCTGTGATCCATCTATGATGCATCTATTATCCATCTATGATGCACCTATGATGCATCTATGATGCACCTATGATTCATCTATGATTCATCTATGATCTATCTTTGATTCATCTATGATCCATCTATGATTCATCTATGATCCATCTATGATTCATCTATGATCTATCTATGATCCATCTATGATTCATCTATGATCCATCTATGATCCATCTGTGATCCATCTATGATACATCTATGATCTATCTTTGATTCATCTATGATTCATCTATGATCCATCTATGATTCATCTATGATCCATCTATGATCCATCTATGATTCATCTATGATCCATCTATGATCCATCTGTGATCCATCTATGATACATCTATGATGCACCTATGATGCACATATGATGCACCTATGATGCACATATGATGCACCAATGATGCATCTATGATGCACCTATGATGCATCTATGATGCACCTATGATGCATATATGATGCACCTATGATGCATATATGATGCACCTATGATGCATCTATGATGCACCTATGATGAACCTATGATGCATCTATGATGCACCTATGATGCACATATGATGAACCAATGATGCATCTATGATGCACCTATGATGCATCTATGATGCACTTATGATGCATCTATGATGCATCTATGATGCACCTATGATGCATCTATGATGCACTTATGATGCATCTATGATGCATCTATGATGCACCTATGATGCATCTATGATGCACCTATGATGCACCTATGATGCACCTATGATGCACTTATGATGCACCTATGATGCATATATGATGCACCTATGATGCATATATGATGCACCTATGATGCATCTATGATCCATCTGTGATACATCTATGATACATCTATGATTCATCTATGATCCTTCTATGATCCATCTGTGATCCATCTATGATACATCTATGATCTATCTTTGATTCATCTATGATTCATCTATGATCCATCTATGATTCATCTATGATCCATCTATGATGCATCTATGATTCATCTATGATCCATCTATGATTCATCTATGATCCATCTATGATTCATCTATGATCCATCTGTATCATAGATGGATCACAGATGGATCATAGATGGATCATAGATGAATCATAGATGAATCAAAGATAGATCATAGATGTATCATAGATGGATCACAGATGGATCATAGAAGGATCATAGATGAATCATAGATGTATCATAGATGTATCACAGATGGATCATAGATGCATCATAAATGCATCACAAATGGATCAAAGATAGATCATAGATGGATCATAGGTGCATCATAGATGGATCATAGGTGCATCATAGATGGATCATAGGTGCATCATAGATGGATCATAGATGCATCATAGATGCATCATAGGTGCATCATAGATGCATCATAGGTGCATCATAGATGCATCATAGATGCATCATAGGTGCATCATAGATGCATCATAGGTGCATCATAGATGCATCATAGGTGCATCATAGATGCATCATAGGTGCATCATAGATGCATCATAGGTGCATCATAGATGCATCATTGGTGCATCATATGTGCATCATAGGTGCATCATATGTGCATCATAGGTGCATCATAGATGTATCATAGATGGATCACAGATGGATCATAGATGGATCATAGATGAATCATAGATGGATCATAGATGGATCATAGATGAATCATAGATGGATCATAGATGAATCATAGATGAATCAAAGATAGATCATAGATGTATCATAGATGGATCACAGATGGATCATAGATGGATCATAGATGAATCATAGATGGATCATAGATGGATCATAGATGAATCATAGAAGGATCATAGATGAATCATAGATGGATCATAGACGAATCATAGATGGATCATAGATGAATCATAGATGCATCATAGGTGCATCATAGATGGATAATAGATGCATCATAGATGGATCACAGATGGATCATAGATGAATCATAGATGGATCATAGATGGATCATAGATGGATCACAGATGGATCATAGATGCATCATAAATGCATCACAAATGAATCAAAGATGGATCATAGGTGCATCATAGATGCATCATAGGTGCATCATAGGTGCATCATAGGTGCATCATAGGTGCATCATAGGTGCATCATAGGTGCATCATAGGTGGATCACAGATGGTTCATAGATGCTATTCTATTATCCATCTATGATGCACCTATGATGCATCTATGATGCACCTATGATCCATCTATGATTCATCTATGATCCATCTATGATTCATCTATGATCCATCTATGATTCATCTATGATCCATCTATGATTCATCTATGATCCATCTATGATTCATCTATGATCCATCTGTATCATAGATGGATCACAGATGGATCATAGATGGATCATAGATGAATCATAGATGGATCATAGATGGATCATAGATGAATCATAGATGGATCATAGATGAATCATAGATGGATCATAGATGAATCATAGATGGATCATAGGTGCATCATAGATGCATCATAGGTGCATCATAGATGGATAATAGATGCATCATAGATTGATCACAGATGGATCATAGATGAATCATAGATGGATCATAGATGGATCATAGATGGATCACAGATGGATCATAGATGCATCATAAATGCATCACAAATGAATCAAAGATGGATCATAGGTGCATCATAGATGCATCATAGGTGCATCATAGATGCATCATAGGTGCATCATAGATGCATCATAGGTGCATCATAGATGCATCATAGGTGCATCATAGATGCATCATAGGTGCATCATAGATGCATCATAGATGCATCATAGGTGCATCATAGATGCATCATAGGTGCATCATAGATGCATCATAGGTGCATCATAGATGCATCATAGGTGCATCATAGATGCATCTATGATGCACCTATGATGCATCTATGATGCACCTATGATCCATCTTTGATTCATTTGTGATGCATTTATGATGCATCTATGATCCATCTGTGATCCATCTATGATCCATCTATGATCCATCTATGATTCATCTATGATCCATCTGTGATCAATCTATGATGCATCTATTATCCATCTATGATGCACCTATGATGCATCTATGATGCACCTATGATCCATCTATGATTCATCTATGATCCATCTATGATGCACCTATGATGCATCTATGATGCACCTATGATCCATCTATGATTCATCTATGATCCATCTGTGATCCATCTATGATGCATCTATTATCCATCTATGATACATCTATGATACATCTATGATTCATCTATGATCCATCTATGATCCATCTGTGATCCATCTATGATACATCTATGATCCATATTTGATTCATCTATGATGCATTTATGATGCATCTATGATCTATCTATGATCCATTTGTGATGCATTTATGATGCATCTATGATCCATCTGTGATCCATCTATGATACATCTATGATTCATCTATGATTCATCTATGATCTATCTATGATCCATCTGTGATCCATCTATGATACATCTATGATCCATCTTTGATTCATCTATGATGCATTTATGATGCATCTATGATCTATCTATGATCCATCCATGATGCACCTATGATGCATCTATGATGCACCTATGATGCATCTTTGATGTACCTATGATCCATCTATGATGCACCTATGATCCATCGATAATGCACCTATGATCCATCTATGATGCACCTATGATCCATCTATGATCCATCTTTGATCCATTTTTGATGCATCTATGATGCATCTATGATCCATCTGTAATCCATCTATGATGCATCTATTATCCATCTATGATCCATCCATGATCCATCCATGATGCATCTATGATGCACCTATGATCCATCTATGATGCACCTATGATCCATCTATGATCCATCTTTGATCCATTTGTGATGCATTTATGATGCATCTATGATCCATCTGTGATCCATCTATGATACATCTATGATTCATCTATGATCCATCTATGATCCATCTGTGATCCATCTATGATACATCTATGATCTATCTTTGATTCATCTATGATTCATCTATGATCCATCTATGATTCATCTATGATCCATCTTTGATTCATCTATGATGCATTTATGACGCATCTATGATCTATCTATGATCCATCCATGATGCACCTATGATGCATCTATGATGCACCTATGATGCATCTTTGATGTACCTATGATCCATCTATGATGCACCTATGATCCATCTATGATGCACCTATGATCCATCTATGATCCATCTTTGATCCATTTGTGATGCATCAATGATGCATCTATGATCCATCTGTGATCCATCTATGATGCATCTATTATCCATCTATGATCCATCCATGATCCATCCATGATGCATCTATGATGCACCTATGATCCATCTATGATGCACCTATGATCCATCTATGATCCATCTTTGATCCATTTGTGATGCATTTATGATGCATCTATGATCCATCTGTGATCCATCTATGATCCATCTATGATCCATCTATGATTCATCTATGATCCATCTGTGATCCATCTATGATCCATCTTTGATCCATTTGTGATGCATTTATGATGCATCTATGATCCATCTGTGATCCATCTATGATACATCTATGATTCATCTATGATCCATCTATGATCCATCTGTGATCCATCTATGATACATCTATGATCCATCTTTGATTCATTTATGATGCATCTGTGATGAATCTATGATCCATCTATAATGCATCTTTGATCCATCTATGATCCATCTATGATCCATCTATAGTTCAACAATTACATAGTTTTTATCATGGCTTCCTTATCTTTAAATAACACAGCTTGTTTTCTCTATAAATAATATAGCAATATTTGAATTAAAACAGAGATGTTCAAGACTTGCATTCATGTGTACAAGGGTGTATGAATAGCAAACCGGTAACACTAATTTGCATAACATATTAATCCTGGAGCTCTGTCTTATGCGCGGTTGTGAGTGTTTTAAGCTCATATTTGTATTTCGTTAAGTCTTTGAACATCATAGATCATAGATGGATCATAGATGAATCATAGATGGATCATAGATGGATCATAGATGAATCATAGATGGATCATAGATGAATCATAGATGGATCATAGATGAATCATAGATGGATCATAGATGAATCATAGATGGATCATAGATGAATAATTGATGGATCATAGGTGCATCATAGATGCATCATAGGTGCATCATAGATGGATAATAGAATAGCATCTATGAACCACCTGTGATCCACCTATGATGCATCTATGATGCACCTATGATGCACCTATGATGCATCTATGATGCACCTATGATGCATCTATGATGCACCTATGATCCATCTTTGATTCATTTGTGATGCATTTATGATGCATCTATGATCCATCTGTGATCCATCTATGATCCATCAATGATCCATCTATGATTCATTTATGATCCATCTGTGATCCATCTATGATGCATCTATTATCCATCTATGATGCACCTATGATGCATCTATGATGCACCTATGATTCATCTATGATTCATCTATGATCTATCTTTGATTCATCTATGATCCATCTATGATTCATCTATGATCCATCTATGATTCATCTATGATCTATCTATGATCCATCTATGATTCATCTATGATCCATCTATGATCCATCTGTGATCCATCTATGATACATCTATGATCTATCTTTGATTCATCTATGATTCATCTATGATCCATCTATGATTCATCTATGATCCATCTATGATCCATCTATGATTCATCTATGATCCATCTATGATCCATCTGTGATCCATCTATGATACATCTATGATGCACCTATGATGCACATATGATGCACCTATGATGCACATATGATGCACCAATGATGCATCTATGATGCACCTATGATGCATCTATGATGCACCTATGATGCATATATGATGCACCTATGATGCATATATGATGCACCTATGATGCATCTATGATGCACCTATGATGAACCTATGATGCATCTATGATGCACCTATGATGCACATATGATGAACCAATGATGCATCTATGATGCACCTATGATGCATCTATGATGCACTTATGATGCATCTATGATGCATCTATGATGCACCTATGATGCATCTATGATGCACTTATGATGCATCTATGATGCATCTATGATGCACCTATGATGCATCTATGATGCACCTATGATGCACCTATGATGCACCTATGATGCACTTATGATGCACCTATGATGCATATATGATGCACCTATGATGCATATATGATGCACCTATGATGCATCTATGATCCATCTGTGATACATCTATGATACATCTATGATTCATCTATGATCCTTCTATGATCCATCTGTGATCCATCTATGATACATCTATGATCTATCTTTGATTCATCTATGATTCATCTATGATCCATCTATGATTCATCTATGATCCATCTATGATGCATCTATGATTCATCTATGATCCATCTATGATTCATCTATGATCCATCTATGATTCATCTATGATCCATCTGTATCATAGATGGATCACAGATGGATCATAGATGGATCATAGATGAATCATAGATGAATCAAAGATAGATCATAGATGTATCATAGATGGATCACAGATGGATCATAGAAGGATCATAGATGAATCATAGATGTATCATAGATGTATCACAGATGGATCATAGATGCATCATAAATGCATCACAAATGGATCAAAGATAGATCATAGATGGATCATAGGTGCATCATAGATGGATCATAGGTGCATCATAGATGGATCATAGGTGCATCATAGATGGATCATAGATGCATCATAGATGCATCATAGGTGCATCATAGATGCATCATAGGTGCATCATAGATGCATCATAGATGCATCATAGGTGCATCATAGATGCATCATAGGTGCATCATAGATGCATCATAGGTGCATCATAGATGCATCATAGGTGCATCATAGATGCATCATAGGTGCATCATAGATGCATCATTGGTGCATCATATGTGCATCATAGGTGCATCATATGTGCATCATAGGTGCATCATAGATGTATCATAGATGGATCACAGATGGATCATAGATGGATCATAGATGAATCATAGATGGATCATAGATGGATCATAGATGAATCATAGATGGATCATAGATGAATCATAGATGAATCAAAGATAGATCATAGATGTATCATAGATGGATCACAGATGGATCATAGATGGATCATAGATGAATCATAGATGGATCATAGATGGATCATAGATGAATCATAGAAGGATCATAGATGAATCATAGATGGATCATAGACGAATCATAGATGGATCATAGATGAATCATAGATGCATCATAGGTGCATCATAGATGGATAATAGATGCATCATAGATGGATCACAGATGGATCATAGATGAATCATAGATGGATCATAGATGGATCATAGATGGATCACAGATGGATCATAGATGCATCATAAATGCATCACAAATGAATCAAAGATGGATCATAGGTGCATCATAGATGCATTATAGGTGCATCATAGATGCATCATAGGTGCATCATAGATGCATCATAGGTGCATCATAGATGCATCATAGGTGCATCATAGATGCATCATAGGTGCATCATAGGTGCATCATAGATGCATCATAGGTGCATCATAGATGCATCATAGGTGCATCATAGATGCATCAAAGGTGCATCATAGATGCATCATAGGTGCATCATAGATGCATCATAGGTGCATCATAGATCATCCTATCACAGATGGATCATAGATGCATCATAAATGCATCACAAATGGATCATAGGTGCATCATAGATGGATCATAGGTGCATCATAGATGGATCATAGGTGCATCATAGATGGATCATAGATGCATCATAGGTGCATCATAGATGCATCATAGGTGCATCATAGATGCATCATAGGTGCATCATAGATGCATCATAGGTGCATCATAGGTGCATCATATGTGCATCATAGGTGCATCATATGTGCATCATAGGTGCATCATAGATGCATCATAGATGCATCATAGATGCATCATAGGTGCATCATAGATGCATCATAGGTGCATCATAGGTGCATCATAAATGCATCACAAATGGATCAAAGATAGATCATAGATGGATCATAGGTGCATCATAGATGGATCATTGGTGCATCATAGATGGATCATAGATGCATCATAGATGCATCATAGGTGCATCATAGATGCATCATAGGTGCATCATAGGTGCATCATAGATGCATCATAGGTGCATCATAGATGCATCATAGATGCATCATAGGTGCATCATAGATGCATCATAGGTGCATCATAGATGCATTATAGGTGCATCATAGATGCATCATAGGTGCATCATAGATGCATCATTGGTGCATCATATGTGCATCATAGGTGCATCATAGATGCATCATAGGTTCATCATAGGTGCATCATAGATGCATCATAGGTGCATCATATATGCATCATAGGTGCATCATAGATGCATCATAGGTGCATCATAGATGCATCATTGGTGCATCATATGTGCATCATAGGTGCATCATATGTGCATCATAGGTGCATCATAGATGTATCATAGATGGATCACAGATGGATCATAGATGGATCATAGATGAATCATAGATGGATCATAGATGGATCATAGATGAATCATAGATGGATCATAGATGAATCATAGATGAATCAAAGATAGATCATAGATGTATCATAGATGGATCACAGATGGATCATAGATGGATCATAGATGAATCATAGATGGATCATAGATGGATCATAGATGAATCATAGATGGATCATAGATGAATCATAGATGGATCATAGGTGCATCATAGATGCATCATAGATGCATCATAGATGGATAATAGATGCATCATAGATGGATCACAGATGGATCATAGATGAATCATAGATGGATCATAGATGGATCATAGATGGATCACAGATGGATCATAGATGCATCATAAATGCATCACAAATGAATCAAAGATGGATCATAGGTGCATCATAGATGCATCATAGGTGCATCATAGGTGCATCATAGGTGCATCATAGGTGCATCATAGGTGCATCATAGATGCATCATAGGTGGATCACAGATGGTTCATAGATGCTATTCTATTATCCATCTATGATGCACCTATGATGCATCTATGATGCACCTATGATCCATCTATGATTCATCTATGATCCATCTATGATTCATCTATGATCCATCTATGATTCATCTATGATCCATCTATGATTCATCTATGATCCATCTATGATTCATCTATGATCCATCTGTATCATAGATGGATCACAGATGGATCATAGATGGATCATAGATGAATCATAGATGGATCATAGATGGATCATAGATGAATCATAGATGGATCATAGATGAATCATAGATGGATCATAGATGAATCATAGATGGATCATAGGTGCATCATAGATGCATCATAGGTGCATCATAGATGGATAATAGATGCATCATAGATTGATCACAGATGGATCATAGATGAATCATAGATGGATCATAGATGGATCATAGATGGATCACAGATGGATCATAGATGCATCATAAATGCATCACAAATGAATCAAAGATGGATCATAGGTGCATCATAGATGCATCATAGGTGCATCATAGATGCATCATAGGTGCATCATAGATGCATCATAGGTGCATCATAGATGCATCATAGGTGCATCATAGATGCATCATAGGTGCATCATAGATGCATCATAGATGCATCATAGGTGCATCATAGATGCATCATAGGTGCATCATAGATGCATCATAGGTGCATCATAGATGCATCATAGGTGCATCATAGATGCATCTATGATGCACCTATGATGCATCTATGATGCACCTATGATCCATCTTTGATTCATTTGTGATGCATTTATGATGCATCTATGATCCATCTGTGATCCATCTATGATCCATCTATGATCCATCTATGATTCATCTATGATCCATCTGTGATCAATCTATGATGCATCTATTATCCATCTATGATGCACCTATGATGCATCTATGATGCACCTATGATCCATCTATGATTCATCTATGATCCATCTATGATGCACCTATGATGCATCTATGATGCACCTATGATCCATCTATGATTCATCTATGATCCATCTGTGATCCATCTATGATGCATCTATTATCCATCTATGATGCACCTATGATGCATCTATGATGCACCTATGATGCATCTATGATGCACCTATGATCCATCTATGATTCATCTATGATCTATCTATGATTCATCTATGATCCATCTATGATTCATCTATGATCCATCTATGATCCATCTATGATTCATCTATGATCCATCTATGATCCATCTGTGATCCATCTATGATACAGATGGATCATAGATGAATCATAGATGGATCATAGATGAATCATAGATGGATCATAGATGAATCATAGATGCATCATAGATGGATCATAGATGAATCATAGATGGATCATAGATGAATCATAGATGAATCAAAGATAGATCATAGATGTATCATAGATGGATCACAGATGGATCATAGAAGGATCATAGATGAATCATAGATGTATCATAGATGTATCACAGATGGATCATAGATGCATCATAAATGCATCACAAATGGATCAAAGATAGATCATAGATGGATCATAGGTGCATCATAGATGGATCATAGGTGCATCATAGATGGATCATAGGTGCATCATAGATGGATCATAGATGCATCATAGATGCATCATAGGTGCATCATAGATGCATCATAGGTGCATCATAGATGCATCATAGGTGCATCATAGATGCATCATAGGTGCATCATAGATGGATCACAGATGGATCAACAATGAATCATAGATGGATCATAGATGGATCATAGATGGATCACAGATGGATCATAGATGCATCATAAATGCATCACAAATGAATCAAAGATGGATCAAAGGTGCATCATAGATGCATCATAGGTGCATCATAGATGCATCATAGGTGCATCATAGATGCATCATAGGTGCATCATAGATGCATCATAGTTGCATCATAGATGCATCATAGATGCATCATAGATGCATCATAGATGCATCAAAGGTGCATCATAGATGCATCATAGGTGCATCATAGATGGATCACAGATGGATCATAGATGAATCATAGATGGATCATAGATGGATCATAGATGGATCACAGATGGATAATAGATGCATCATAAATGCATCACAAATGAATCAAAGATGGATCATAGGTGCATCATAGATGCATCATAGGTGCATCATAGATGCATCATAGGTGCATCATAGATGCATCATAGGTGCATCATAGATGCATCATAGGTGCATCATAGATGCATCATAGGTACATCATAGATGCATCATAGGTGCATCATAGATGCATCATAGATGCATCATAGGTGCATCATAGATGCATCAAAGGTGCATCATAGATGCATCATAGGTGCATCATAGATGCATCATAGGTGCATCATAGATCATCCTATCACAGATGGATCATAGATGCATCATAAATGCATCACAAATGGATCAAAGATAGATCATAGATGGATCATAGGTGCATCATAGATGGATCATAGGTGCATCATAGATGGATCATAGGTGCATCATAGATGGATCATAGATGCATCATAGGTGCATCATAGATGCATCATAGGTGCATCATAGATGCATCATAGGTGCATCATAGATGCATCATAGGTGCATCATAGGTGCATCATATGTGCATCATAGGTGCATCATATGTGCATCATAGGTGCATCATAGATGCATCATAGATGCATCATAGATGCATCATAGGTGCATCATAGATGCATCATAGGTGCATCATAGGTGCATCATTAATGCATCACAAATGGATCAAAGATAGATCATAGATGGATCATAGGTGCATCATAGATGGATCATTGGTGCATCATAGATGGATCATAGATGCATCATAGATGCATCATAGGTGCATCATAGATGCATCATAGGTGCATCATAGGTGCATCATAGATGCATCATAGGTGCATCATAGATGCATCATAGATGCATCATAGGTGCATCATAGATGCATCATAGGTGCATCATAGGTGCATCATAGATGCATCATAGGTGCATCATAGATGCATCATAGATGCATCATAGGTGCATCATAGATGCATCATAGGTGCATCATAGATGCATTATAGGTGCATCATAGATGCATCATAGGTTCATCATAGGTGCATCATAGATGCATTATAGGTGCATCATATATGCATCATAGGTGCATCATAGATGCATCATAGGTGCATCATATGTGCATCATAGGTGCATCATAGATGCATCATAGGTTCATCATAGGTGCATCATAGATGCATCATAGGTGCATCATATATGCATCATAGGTGCATCATAGATGCATCATAGGTGCATCATTGGTGCATCATATGTGCATCATAGGTGCATCATATGTGCATCATAGGTGCATCATAGATGTATCATAGATGGATCACAGATGGATCATAGATGGATCATAGATGAATCATAGATGGATCATAGATGGATCATAGATGAATCATAGATGGATCATAGATGAATCATAGATGAATCAAAGATAGATCATAGATGTATCATAGATGGATCACAGATGGATCATAGATGGATCATAGATGAATCATAGATGGATCATAGATGGATCATAGATGAATCATAGATGGATCATAGATGAATCATAGATGGATCATAGATGAATCATAGATGGATCATAGATGAATCATAGATGGATCATAGGTGCATCATAGATGCATCATAGGTGCATCATAGATGGATAATAGATGCATCATAGATGGATCACAGATGGATCATAGATGAATCATAAATGGATCATAGATGGATCATAGATGGATCACAGATGGATCATAGATGCATCATAAATGCATCACAAATGAATCAAAGATGGATCATAGGTGCATCATAGATGCATCATAGGTGCATCATAGATGCATCATAGGTGCATCATAGGTGCATCATAGGTGCATCATAGGTGCATCATAGATGCATCATAGGTGGATCACAGATGGTTCATAGATGCTATTCTATTATCCATCTATGATGCACCTATGATGCATCTATGATGCATTTATGATGCATCTATGATCTATCTATGATCCATCCATGATGCACCTATGATGCATCTATGATGCACCTATGATGCATCTTTGATGTACCTATGATCCATCTATGATGCACCTATGATCCATCGATAATGCACCTATGATCCATCTATGATGCACCTATGATCCATCTATGATCCATCTTTGATCCATTTGTGATGCATTTATGATGCATCTATGATCCATCTGTGATCCATCTATGATACATCTATGATTCATCTATGATCCATCTATGATCCATCTGTGATCCATCTATGATACATCTATGATCTATCTTTGATTCATCTATGATTCATCTATGATCCATCTATGATTCATCTATGATCCATCTTTGATTCATCTATGATGCATTTATGACGCATCTATGATCTATCTATGATCCATCCATGATGCACCTATGATGCATCTATGATGCACCTATGATGCATCTTTGATGTACCTATGATCCATCTATGATGCACCTATGATCCATCTATGATGCACCTATGATCCATCTATGATGCACCTATGATCCATCTATGATCCATCTTTGATCCATTTGTGATGCATCTATGATGCATCTATGATCCATCTGTGATCCATCTATGATGCATCTATTATCCATCTATGATCCATCCATGATCCATCCATGATGCATCTATGATGCACCTATGATCCATCTATGATGCACCTATGATCCATCTATGATCCATCTTTGATCCATTTGTGATGCATTTATGATGCATCTATGATCCATCTGTGATCCATCTATGATCCATCTATGATCCATCTATGATTCATCTATGATCCATCTGTGATCCATCTATGATCCATCTTTGATCCATTTGTGATGCATTTATGATGCATCTATGATCCATCTGTGATCCATCTATGATACATCTATGATTCATCTATGATCCATCTATGATCCATCTGTGATCCATCTATGATACATCTATGATCCATCTTTGATCCATCTTTGATTCATTTATGATGCATCTGTGATGAATCTATGATCCATCTATAATGCATCTTTGATCCATTTATGATCCATCTATGATCCATCTATAGTTCAACAATTACATAGTTTTTATCATGGCTTCCTTATCTTTAAATAACACAGCTTGTTTTCTCTATAAATAATATAGCAATATTTGAATTAAAACAGAGATGTTCAAGACTTGCATTCATGTGTACAAGGGTGTATGAATAGCAAACCGGTAACACTAATTTGCATAACATATTAATCCTGGAGCTCTGTCTTATGCGCGGTTGTGAGTGTTTTAAGCTCATATTTGTATTTCGTTAAGTCTTTGAACATCATAGATCATAGATGGATCATAGATGAATCATAGATGGATTAGATGGATCATAGATGAATCATAGATGGATCATAGATGAATCATAGATGGATCATAGATGAATCATAGATGGATCATAGATGAATCATAGATGGATCATAGATGAATCATAGATGGATCATAGATGAATAATTGATGGATCATAGGTGCATCATAGATGCATCATAGGTGCATCATAGATGGATAATAGAATAGCATCTATGAACCATCTGTGATCCACCTATGATGCATCTATGATGCACCTATGATGCACCTATGATGCATCTATGATGCACCTATGATGCATCTATGATGCACCTATGATCCATCTTTGATTCATTTGTGATGCATTTATGATGCATCTATGATCCATCTGTGATCCATCTATGATCAATCTATGATCCATCTATGATTCATCTATGATCCATCTGTGATCCATCTATGATGCATCTATTATCCATCTATGATGCACCTATGATGCATCTATGATGCACCTATGATCCATCTATGATTCATCTATGATCTATCTATGATTCATCTATGATCCATCTATGATTCATCTATGATCCATCTATGATTCATCTATGATCTATCTATGATCCATCTATGATTCATCTATGATCCATCTATGATCCATCTGTGATCCATCTATGATACATCTATGATCTATCTTTGATTCATCTATGATTCATCTATGATCCATCTATGATTCATCTATGATCCATCTATGATCCATCTATGATTCATCTATGATCCATCTATGATCCATCTGTGATCCATCTATGATACATCTATGATGCACCTATGATGCACATATGATGCACCTATGATGCACATATGATGCACCAATGATGCATCTATGATGCACCTATGATGCATCTATGATGCACCTATGATGCATATATGATGCATATATGATGCACCTATGATGCATCTATGATGCACCTATGATGAACCTATGATGCATCTATGATGCACCTATGATGCACATATGATGCACCAATGATGCATCTATGATGCACCTATGATGCATCTATGATGCACCTATGATGCATCTATGATGCACCTATGATGCATCTATGATGCATCTATGATGCACCTATGATGCACCTATGATGCATCTATGATGCACCTATGATCCATCTATGATCTATCTGTGATCCATTTGTGATGCATTTATGATGCATCTATGATCCATCTGTGATACATCTATGATACATCTATGATTCATCTATGATCCATCTATGATCCTATCACAGATAGATCATAGATGCATCATAAATGCATCACAAATGGATCAAAGATAGATCATAGATGGATCATAGTTGCATCATAGATGCATCATAGGTGCATCATATGTGCATCATATGTGCATCATAGGTGCATCATAGGTGCATCATAGATCATCCTATCACAGATGGATCATAGATGCATCATAAATGCATCACAAATGGATCATAGGTGCATCATAGATGGATCATAGGTGCATCATAGATGGATCATAGGTGCATCATAGATGGATCATAGATGCATCATAGGTGCATCATAGATGCATCATAGGTGCATCATAGATGCATCATAGGTGCATCATAGATGCATCATAGGTGCATCATAGGTGCATCATATGTGCATCATAGGTGCATCATATGTGCATCATAGGTGCATCATAGATGCATCATAGATGCATCATAGATGCATCATAGGTGCATCATAGATGCATCATAGGTGCATCATAGGTGCATCATAAATGCATCACAAATGGATCAAAGATAGATCATAGATGGATCATAGGTGCATCATAGATGGATCATTGGTGCATCATAGATGGATCATAGATGCATCATAGATGCATCATAGGTGCATCATAGATGCATCATAGGTGCATCATAGGTGCATCATAGATGCATCATAGGTGCATCATAGATGCATCATAGATGCATCATAGGTGCATCATAGATGCATCATAGGTGCATCATAGATGCATTATAGGTGCATCATAGATGCATCATAGGTGCATCATAGATGCATCATTGGTGCATCATATGTGCATCATAGGTGCATCATAGATGCATCATAGGTTCATCATAGGTGCATCATAGATGCATCATAGGTGCATCATATATGCATCATAGGTGCATCATAGATGCATCATAGGTGCATCATAGATGCATCATTGGTGCATCATATGTGCATCATAGGTGCATCATATGTGCATCATAGGTGCATCATAGATGTATCATAGATGGATCACAGATGGATCATAGATGGATCATAGATGAATCATAGATGGATCATAGATGGATCATAGATGAATCATAGATGGATCATAGATGAATCATAGATGAATCAAAGATAGATCATAGATGTATCATAGATGGATCACAGATGGATCATAGATGGATCATAGATGAATCATAGATGGATCATAGATGGATCATAGATGAATCATAGATGGATCATAGATGAATCATAGATGGATCATAGGTGCATCATAGATGCATCATAGATGCATCATAGATGGATAATAGATGCATCATAGATGGATCACAGATGGATCATAGATGAATCATAGATGGATCATAGATGGATCATAGATGGATCACAGATGGATCATAGATGCATCATAAATGCATCACAAATGAATCAAAGATGGATCATAGGTGCATCATAGATGCATCATAGGTGCATCATAGGTGCATCATAGGTGCATCATAGGTGCATCATAGGTGCATCATAGATGCATCATAGGTGGATCACAGATGGTTCATAGATGCTATTCTATTATCCATCTATGATGCACCTATGATGCATCTATGATGCACCTATGATCCATCTATGATTCATCTATGATCCATCTATGATTCATCTATGATCCATCTATGATTCATCTATGATCCATCTATGATTCATCTATGATCCATCTATGATTCATCTATGATCCATCTATGATTCATCTATGATCCATCTGTATCATAGATGGATCACAGATGGATCATAGATGGATCATAGATGAATCATAGATGGATCATAGATGGATCATAGATGAATCATAGATGGATCATAGATGAATCATAGATGGATCATAGATGAATCATAGATGGATCATAGGTGCATCATAGATGCATCATAGGTGCATCATAGATGGATAATAGATGCATCATAGATTGATCACAGATGGATCATAGATGAATCATAGATGGATCATAGATGGATCATAGATGGATCACAGATGGATCATAGATGCATCATAAATGCATCACAAATGAATCAAAGATGGATCATAGGTGCATCATAGATGCATCATAGGTGCATCATAGATGCATCATAGGTGCATCATAGATGCATCATAGGTGCATCATAGATGCATCATAGGTGCATCATAGATGCATCATAGGTGCATCATAGATGCATCATAGATGCATCATAGGTGCATCATAGATGCATCATAGGTGCATCATAGATGCATCATAGGTGCATCATAGATGCATCATAGGTGCATCATAGATGCATCTATGATGCACCTATGATGCATCTATGATGCACCTATGATCCATCTTTGATTCATTTGTGATGCATTTATGATGCATCTATGATCCATCTGTGATCCATCTATGATCCATCTATGATCCATCTATGATTCATCTATGATCCATCTGTGATCAATCTATGATGCATCTATTATCCATCTATGATGCACCTATGATGCATCTATGATGCACCTATGATCCATCTATGATTCATCTATGATCCATCTATGATGCACCTATGATGCATCTATGATGCACCTATGATCCATCTATGATTCATCTATGATCCATCTGTGATCCATCTATGATGCATCTATTATCCATCTATGATGCACCTATGATGCATCTATGATGCACCTATGATGCATCTATGATGCACCTATGATCCATCTATGATTCATCTATGATCTATCTATGATTCATCTATGATCCATCTATGATTCATCTATGATCCATCTATGATCCATCTATGATTCATCTATGATCCATCTATGATCCATCTGTGATCCATCTATGATACAGATGGATCATAGATGAATCATAGATGGATCATAGATGAATCATAGATGGATCATAGATGAATCATAGATGCATCATAGATGGATCATAGATGAATCATAGATGGATCATAGATGAATCATAGATGAATCAAAGATAGATCATAGATGTATCATAGATGGATCACAGATGGATCATAGAAGGATCATAGATGAATCATAGATGTATCATAGATGTATCACAGATGGATCATAGATGCATCATAAATGCATCACAAATGGATCAAAGATAGATCATAGATGGATCATAGGTGCATCATAGATGGATCATAGGTGCATCATAGATGGATCATAGGTGCATCATAGATGGATCATAGATGCATCATAGATGCATCATAGGTGCATCATAGATGCATCATAGGTGCATCATAGATGCATCATAGGTGCATCATAGATGCATCATAGGTGCATCATAGATGGATCACAGATGGATCAACAATGAATCATAGATGGATCATAGATGGATCACAGATGGATCATAGATGCATCATAAATGCATCACAAATGAATCAAAGATGGATCAAAGGTGCATCATAGATGCATCATAGGTGCATCATAGATGCATC
Source organism: Macrosteles quadrilineatus (assembly GCF_028750875.1). Lineage (NCBI taxonomy): Eukaryota > Metazoa > Arthropoda > Insecta > Hemiptera > Cicadellidae > Macrosteles > Macrosteles quadrilineatus. The sequence continues at coordinate 68,471 of NW_026542713.1, forward strand.
ATAGGTGCATCATAGATGCATCATAGGTGCATCATAGATGCATCATAGGCGCATCATAGATGCATCATAGTTGCATCATAGATGCATCATAGATGCATCATAGATGCATCATAGATGCATCAAAGGTGCATCATAGATGCATCATAGGTGCATCATAGATGGATCACAGATGGATCATAGATGAATCATAGATGGATCATAGATGGATCATAGATGGATCACAGATGGATAATAGATGCATCATAAATGCATCACAAATGAATCAAAGATGGATCATAGGTGCATCATAGATGCATCATAGGTGCATCATAGATGCATCATAGGTGCATCATAGATGCATCATAGGTGCATCATAGATGCATCATAGGTGCATCATAGATGCATCATAGGTGCATCATAGATGCATCATAGGTACATCATAGATGCATCATAGGTGCATCATAGATGCATCATAGATGCATCATAGGTGCATCATAGATGCATCAAAGGTGCATCATAGATGCATCATAGGTGCATCATAGATGCATCATAGGTGCATCATAGATCATCCTATCACAGATGGATCATAGATGCATCATAAATGCATCACAAATGGATCAAAGATAGATCATAGATGGATCATAGGTGCATCATAGATGGATCATAGGTGCATCATAGATGGATCATAGGTGCATCATAGATGGATCATAGATGCATCATAGGTGCATCATAGATGCATCATAGGTGCATCATAGATGCATCATAGGTGCATCATAGATGCATCATAGGTGCATCATAGGTGCATCATAGATGCATCATAGATGCATCATAGATGCATCATAGGTGCATCATAGATGCATCATAGGTGCATCATAGGTGCATCATTAATGCATCACAAATGGATCAAAGATAGATCATAGATGGATCATAGGTGCATCATAGATGGATCATTGGTGCATCATAGATGGATCATAGATGCATCATAGATGCATCATAGGTGCATCATAGATGCATCATAGGTGCATCATAGGTGCATCATAGATGCATCATAGGTGCATCATAGATGCATCATAGATGCATCATAGGTGCATCATAGATGCATCATAGGTGCATCATAGATGCATTATAGGTGCATCATAGATGCATCATAGGTGCATCATAGATGCATCATTGGTGCATCATATGTGCATCATAGGTGCATCATAGATGCATCATAGGTTCATCATAGGTGCATCATAGATGCATTATAGGTGCATCATATATGCATCATAGGTGCATCATAGATGCATCATAGGTGCATCATATGTGCATCATAGGTGCATCATAGATGCATCATAGGTTCATCATAGGTGCATCATAGATGCATCATAGGTGCATCATATATGCATCATAGGTGCATCATAGATGCATCATAGGTGCATCATTGGTGCATCATATGTGCATCATAGGTGCATCATATGTGCATCATAGGTGCATCATAGATGTATCATAGATGGATCACAGATGGATCATAGATGGATCATAGATGAATCATAGATGGATCATAGATGGATCATAGATGAATCATAGATGGATCATAGATGAATCATAGATGAATCAAAGATAGATCATAGATGTATCATAGATGGATCACAGATGGATCATAGATGGATCATAGATGAATCATAGATGGATCATAGATGGATCATAGATGAATCATAGATGGATCATAGATGAATCATAGATGGATCATAGATGAATCATAGATGGATCATAGATGAATCATAGATGGATCATAGGTGCATCATAGATGCATCATAGGTGCATCATAGATGGATAATAGATGCATCATAGATGGATCACAGATGGATCATAGATGAATCATAAATGGATCATAGATGGATCATAGATGGATCACAGATGGATCATAGATGCATCATAAATGCATCACAAATGAATCAAAGATGGATCATAGGTGCATCATAGATGCATCATAGGTGCATCATAGATGCATCATAGGTGCATCATAGGTGCATCATAGGTGCATCATAGGTGCATCATAGATGCATCATAGGTGGATCACAGATGGTTCATAGATGCTATTCTATTATCCATCTATGATGCACCTATGATGCATCTATGATGCATTTATGATGCATCTATGATCTATCTATGATCCATCCATGATGCACCTATGATGCATCTATGATGCACCTATGATGCATCTTTGATGTACCTATGATCCATCTATGATGCACCTATGATCCATCGATAATGCACCTATGATCCATCTATGATGCACCTATGATCCATCTATGATCCATCTTTGATCCATTTTTGATGCATCTATGATGCATCTATGATCCATCTGTAATCCATCTATGATGCATCTATTATCCATCTATGATCCATCCATGATCCATCCATGATGCATCTATGATGCACCTATGATCCATCTATGATGCACCTATGATCCATCTATGATCCATCTTTGATCCATTTGTGATGCATTTATGATGCATCTATGATCCATCTGTGATCCATCTATGATACATCTATGATTCATCTATGATCCATCTATGATCCATCTGTGATCCATCTATGATACATCTATGATCTATCTTTGATTCATCTATGATTCATCTATGATCCATCTATGATTCATCTATGATCCATCTTTGATTCATCTATGATGCATTTATGACGCATCTATGATCTATCTATGATCCATCCATGATGCACCTATGATGCATCTATGATGCACCTATGATGCATCTTTGATGTACCTATGATCCATCTATGATGCACCTATGATCCATCTATGATGCACCTATGATCCATCTATGATGCACCTATGATCCATCTATGATCCATCTTTGATCCATTTGTGATGCATCTATGATGCATCTATGATCCATCTGTGATCCATCTATGATGCATCTATTATCCATCTATGATCCATCCATGATCCATCCATGATGCATCTATGATGCACCTATGATCCATCTATGATGCACCTATGATCCATCTATGATCCATCTTTGATCCATTTGTGATGCATTTATGATGCATCTATGATCCATCTGTGATCCATCTATGATCCATCTATGATCCATCTATGATTCATCTATGATCCATCTGTGATCCATCTATGATCCATCTTTGATCCATTTGTGATGCATTTATGATGCATCTATGATCCATCTGTGATCCATCTATGATACATCTATGATTCATCTATGATCCATCTATGATCCATCTGTGATCCATCTATGATACATCTATGATCCATCTTTGATCCATCTTTGATTCATTTATGATGCATCTGTGATGAATCTATGATCCATCTATAATGCATCTTTGATCCATTTATGATCCATCTATGATCCATCTATAGTTCAACAATTACATAGTTTTTATCATGGCTTCCTTATCTTTAAATAACACAGCTTGTTTTCTCTATAAATAATATAGCAATATTTGAATTAAAACAGAGATGTTCAAGACTTGCATTCATGTGTACAAGGGTGTATGAATAGCAAACCGGTAACACTAATTTGCATAACATATTAATCCTGGAGCTCTGTCTTATGCGCGGTTGTGAGTGTTTTAAGCTCATATTTGTATTTCGTTAAGTCTTTGAACATCATAGATCATAGATGGATCATAGATGAATCATAGATGGATTAGATGGATCATAGATGAATCATAGATGGATCATAGATGAATCATAGATGGATCATAGATGAATCATAGATGGATCATAGATGAATCATAGATGGATCATAGATGAATCATAGATGGATCATAGATGAATAATTGATGGATCATAGGTGCATCATAGATGCATCATAGGTGCATCATAGATGGATAATAGAATAGCATCTATGAACCATCTGTGATCCACCTATGATGCATCTATGATGCACCTATGATGCACCTATGATGCATCTATGATGCACCTATGATGCATCTATGATGCACCTATGATCCATCTTTGATTCATTTGTGATGCATTTATGATGCATCTATGATCCATCTGTGATCCATCTATGATCAATCTATGATCCATCTATGATTCATCTATGATCCATCTGTGATCCATCTATGATGCATCTATTATCCATCTATGATGCACCTATGATGCATCTATGATGCACCTATGATCCATCTATGATTCATCTATGATCTATCTATGATTCATCTATGATCCATCTATGATTCATCTATGATCCATCTATGATTCATCTATGATCTATCTATGATCCATCTATGATTCATCTATGATCCATCTATGATCCATCTGTGATCCATCTATGATACATCTATGATCTATCTTTGATTCATCTATGATTCATCTATGATCCATCTATGATTCATCTATGATCCATCTATGATCCATCTATGATTCATCTATGATCCATCTATGATCCATCTGTGATCCATCTATGATACATCTATGATGCACCTATGATGCACATATGATGCACCTATGATGCACATATGATGCACCAATGATGCATCTATGATGCACCTATGATGCATCTATGATGCACCTATGATGCATATATGATGCATATATGATGCACCTATGATGCATCTATGATGCACCTATGATGAACCTATGATGCATCTATGATGCACCTATGATGCACATATGATGCACCAATGATGCATCTATGATGCACCTATGATGCATCTATGATGCACCTATGATGCATCTATGATGCACCTATGATGCATCTATGATGCACCTATGATGCACCTATGATGCATCTATGATGCACCTATGATCCATCTATGATCTATCTGTGATCCATTTGTGATGCATTTATGATGCATCTATGATCCATCTGTGATACATCTATGATACATCTATGATTCATCTATGATCCATCTATGATCCTATCACAGATAGATCATAGATGCATCATAAATGCATCACAAATGGATCAAAGATAGATCATAGATGGATCATAGGTGCATCATAGATGCATCATAGGTGCATCATATGTGCATCATATGTGCATCATAGGTGCATCATAGGTGCATCATAGATGCATCATAGGTGCATCATAGATGCATCATAGGTGCATCATAGATGCATCATAGGTGCATCATAGATGCATCATAGGTGCATCATAGATGCATCATAGGTGCATCATATGTGCATCATAGGTGCATCATATGTGCATCATAGGTGCATCATAGATGCATCATAGATGTATCATAGATGGATCACAGATGGATCATAGATGGATCATAGATGAATCATAGATGGATCATAGATGGATCATAGATGAATCATAGATGGATCATAGATGAATCATAGATGAATCAAAGATAGATCATAGATGTATCATAGATAGATCACAGATGGATCATAGAAGGATCATAGATGAATCATAGATGTATCATAGATGTATCACAGATGGATCATAGATGCATCATAAATGCATCACAAATGGATCAAAGATAGATCATAGATGGATCATAGGTGCATCATAGATGGATCATAGGTGCATCATAGATGGATCATAGATGCATCATAGATGCATCATAGGTGCATCATAGATGCATCATAGGTGCATCATAGGTGCATCATAGATGCATCATAGGTGCATCATAGATGCATCATTGGTGCATCATAGATGCATCATAGGTGCATCATAGATGCATCATTGGTGCATCATATGTGCATCATAGGTGCATCATAGATGCATCATAGGTTCATCATAGGTTCATCATAGGTGCATCATAGATGCATCATAGGTGCATCATAGATGCATCATAGGTGCATCATAGATGCATCATAGGTGCATCATAGATGCATCATAGGTGCATCATAGATGCATCATTGGTGCATCATATGTGCATCATAGGTGCATCATATGTGCATCATAGGTGCATCATAGATGTATCATAGATGGATCACAGATGGATCATAGATGGATCATAGATGAATCATAGATGGATCATAGATGGATCATAGATGAATCATAGATGGATCATAGATGAATCATAGATGAATCAAAGATAGATCATAGATGTATCATAGATGGATCACAGATGGATCATAGATGGATCATAGATGAATCATAGATGGATCATAGATGGATCATAGATGAATCATAGATGGATCATAGATGAATCATAGATGGATCATAGATGAATCATAGATGGATCATAGATGAATCATAGATGGATCATAGGTGCATCATAGATGCATCATAGGTGCATCATAGATGGATAATAGATGCATCATAGATGGATCATAGATGGATCATAGATGAATCATAGATGGATCATGGATGGATCATAGATGGATCACAGATGGATCATAGATGCATCATAAATGCATCACAAATGAATCAAAGATGGATCATAGGTGCATCATAGATGCATCATAGGTGCATCATAGATGCATCATAGGTGCATCATAGATGCATCATAGGTGCATCATAGATGCATCATAGGTGCATCATAGGTGCATTATAGATGCATCATAGGTGCATCATAGATGCATCAAAGGTGCATCATAGATGCATCATAGGTGCATCATAGATGCATCATAGGTGCATCATAGATCATCCTATCACAGATAGATCATAGATGCATCATAAATGCATCACAAATGGATCAAAGATAGATCATAGATGGATCATAGGTGCATCATAGATGGATCATAGGTGCATCATAGATGGATCATAGGTGCATCATAGATGGATCATAGATGCATCATAGGTGCATCATAGATGCATCATAGGTGCATCATAGATGCATCATAGGTGCATCATAGATGCATCATAGGTGCATCATAGGTGCATCATATGTGCATCATAGGTGCATCATATGTGCATCATAGGTGCATCATAGATGCATCATAGATGCATCATAGGTGCATCATAGATGCATCATAGGTGCATCATAGGTGCATCATAAATGCATCACAAATGGATCAAAGATAGATCATAGATGGATCATAGGTGCATCATAGATGGATCATTGGTGCATCATAGATGGATCATAGATGCATCATAGATGCATCATAGGTGCATCATAGATGCATCATAGGTGCATCATAGGTGCATCATAGATGCATCATAGGTGCATCATAGATGCATCATAGATGCATCATAGGTGCATCATAGATGCATCATAGGTGCATCATAGATGCATTATAGGTGCATCATAGATGCATCATAGGTGCATCATTAATGCATCATTGGTGCATCATATGTGCATCATAGGTGCATCATAGATGCATCATAGGTTCATCATAGGTGCATCATAGATGCATCATAGGTTCATCATAGGTGCATCATAGATGCATCATAGGTGCATCATATATGCATCATAGGTGCATCATAGATGCATCATAGGTGCATCATAGGTGCATCATAGATGTATCATAGATGGATCACAGATGGATCATAGATGGATCATAGATGAATCATAGATGGATCATAGATGGATCATAGATGAATCATAGATGGATCATAGATGAATCATAGATGAATCAAAGATAGATCATAGATGTATCATAGATGGATCACAGATGGATCATAGATGGATCATAGATGAATCATAGATGGATCATAGATGGATCATAGATGAATCATAGATGGATCATAGATGAATCATAGATGGATCATAGATGAATCATAGATGGATCATAGATGAATCATAGATGGATCATAGGTGCATCATAGATGCATCATAGGTGCATCATAGATGGATAATAGATGCATCATAGATGGATCACAGATGGATCATAGATGAATCATAGATGGATCATAGATGGATCATAGATGGATCACAGATGGATCATAGATGCATCATAAATGCATCACAAATGAATCAAAGATGGATCATAGGTGCATCATAGATGCATCATAGGTGCATCATAGATGCATCATAGGTGCATCATAGGTGCATCATAGGTGCATCATAGATGCATCATAGGTGCATCATAGATGCATCATAGATGCAGATGCATCAAAGGTGCATCATAGATGCATCATAGGTGCATCATAGATGCATCATAGGTGCATCATAGATGCATCATAGGTGCATCATAGATGGATCACAGATGGATCATAGATGAATCATAGATGGATCATAGATGGATCATAGATGGATCACAGATGGATCATAGAATGAATCAAAGATGGATCATAGGTGCATCATAGATGCATCATAGGTGCATCATAGATGCATCATAGGTGCATCATAGATGCATCATAGGTGCATCATAGATGCATCATAGATGCATCATAGATGCATCATAGATGCATCAAAGGTGCATCATAGATGCATCATAGGTGCATCATAGATGGATCACAGATGGATCATAGATGAATCATAGATGGATCATAGATGGATCATAGATGAATCATAGATGGATCATAGATGGATCATAGATGGATCACAGATGGATCATAGAAATGAATCAAAGATGGATCATAGGTGCATCATAGATGCATCATAGGTGCATCATAGATGCATCATAGGTGCATCATAGATGCATCATAGGTGCATCATAGATGCATCATAGATGCATCATAGATGCATCATAGATGCATCAAAGGTGCATCATAGATGCATCATAGGTGCATCATAGATGGATCACAGATGGATCATAGATGAATCATAGATGGATCATAGATGGATCATAGATGGATCACAGATGGATAATAGATGCATCATAAATGCATCACAAATGAATCAAAGATGGATCATAGGTGCATCATAGATGCATCATAGGTGCATCATAGATGCATCATAGGTGCATCATAGATGCATCATAGGTGCATCATAGATGCATCATAGGTGCATCATAGATGCATCATAGGTGCATCATAGATGCATCATAGGTGCATCATAGATGCATCATAGGTGCATCATAGATGCATCATAGATGCATCATAGGTGCATCATAGATGCATCAAAGGTGCATCATAGATGCATCATAGGTGCATCATAGATGCATCATAGGTGCATCATAGATCATCCTATCACAGATGGATCATAGATGCATCATAAATGCATCACAAATGGATCAAAGATAGATCATAGATGGATCATAGGTGCATCATAGATGGATCATAGGTGCATCATAGATGGATCATAGGTGCATCATAGATGGATCATAGATGCATCATAGGTGCATCATAGATGCATCATAGGTGCATCATAGATGCATCATAGGTGCATCATAGATGCATCATAGGTGCATCATAGATGCATCATAGGTGCATCATAGGTGCATCATAGGTGCATCATAGGTGCATCATATGTGCATCATAGGTGCATCATATGTGCATCATAGGTGCATCATAGATGCATCATAGATGCATCATAGATGCATCATAGGTGCATCATAGATGCATCATAGATGCATCATAGATGCATCATAGGTGCATCATAGATGCATCATAGGTGCATCATAGGTGCATCATAAATGCATCACAAATGGATCAAAGATAGATCATAGATGGATCATAGGTGCATCATAGATGGATCATTGGTGCATCATAGATGGATCATAGATGCATCATAGATGCATCATAGGTGCATCATAGATGCATCATAGGTGCATCATAGGTGCATCATAGATGCATCATAGGTGCATCATAGATGCATCATAGATGCATCATAGGTGCATCATAGATGCATCATAGGTGCATCATAGATGCATCATAGGTGCATCATAGATGCATTATAGGTGCATCATAGATGCATCATAGGTGCATCATAGATGCATCATTGGTGCATCATATGTGCATCATAGGTGCATCATAGATGCATCATAGGTTCATCATAGGTGCATCATAGATGCATCATAGGTGCATCATATATGCATCATAGGTGCATCATAGATGCATCATTGGTGCATCATATGTGCATCATAGGTGCATCATAGATGCATCATAGGTTCATCATAGGTGCATCATAGATGCATCATAGGTGCATCATATATGCATCATAGGTGCATCATAGATGCATCATAGGTGCATCATTGGTGCATCATATGTGCATCATAGGTGCATCATATGTGCATCATAGGTGCATCATAGATGTATCATAGATGGATCACAGATGGATCATAGATGGATCATAGATGAATCATAGATGGATCATAGATGGATCATAGATGAATCATAGATGGATCATAGATGAATCATAGATGAATCAAAGATAGATCATAGATGTATCATAGATGGATCACAGATGGATCATAGATGGATCATAGATGAATCATAGATGGATCATAGATGGATCATAGATGAATCATAGATGGATCATAGATGAATCATAGATGGATCATAGATGAATCATAGATGGATCATAGATGAATCATAGATGGATCATAGGTGCATCATAGATGCATCATAGGTGCATCATAGATGGATAATAGATGCATCATAGATGGATCACAGATGGATCATAGATGAATCATAGATGGATCATAGATGGATCATAGATGGATCACAGATGGATCATAGATGCATCATAAATGCATCACAAATGAATCAAAGATGGATCATAGGTGCATCATAGATGCATCATAGGTGCATCATAGATGCATCATAGGTGCATCATAGGTGCATCATAGGTGCATCATAGGTGCATCATAGATGCATCATAGGTGGATCACAGATGGTTCATAGATGCTATTCTATTATCCATCTATGATGCACCTATGATGCATCTATGATGCATTTATGATGCATCTATGATCTATCTATGATCCATCCATGATGCACCTATGATGCATCTATGATGCACCTATGATGCATCTTTGATGTACCTATGATCCATCTATGATGCACCTATGATCCATCGATAATGCACCTATGATCCATCTATGATGCACCTATGATCCATCTATGATCCATCTTTGATCCATTTTTGATGCATCTATGATGCATCTATGATCCATCTGTAATCCATCTATGATGCATCTATTATCCATCTATGATCCATCCATGATCCATCCATGATGCATCTATGATGCACCTATGATCCATCTATGATGCACCTATGATCCATCTATGATCCATCTTTGATCCATTTGTGATGCATTTATGATGCATCTATGATCCATCTGTGATCCATCTATGATACATCTATGATTCATCTATGATCCATCTATGATCCATCTGTGATCCATCTATGATACATCTATGATCTATCTTTGAATCATCTATGATTCATCTATGATCCATCTATGATTCATCTATGATCCATCTTTGATTCATCTATGATGCATTTATGACGCATCTATGATCTATCTATGATCCATCCATGATGCACCTATGATGCATCTATGATGCACCTATGATGCATCTTTGATGTACCTATGATCCATCTATGATGCACCTATGATCCATCTATGATGCACCTATGATCCATCTATGATGCACCTATGATCCATCTATGATCCATCTTTGATCCATTTGTGATGCATCTATGATGCATCTATGATCCATCTGTGATCCATCTATGATGCATCTATTATCCATCTATGATCCATCCATGATCCATCCATGATGCATCTATGATGCACCTATGATCCATCTATGATGCACCTATGATCCATCTATGATCCATCTTTGATCCATTTGTGATGCATTTATGATGCATCTATGATCCATCTGTGATCCATCTATGATCCATCTATGATCCATCTATGATTCATCTATGATCCATCTGTGATCCATCTATGATCCATCTTTGATCCATTTGTGATGCATTTATGATGCATCTATGATCCATCTGTGATCCATCTATGATACATCTATGATTCATCTATGATCCATCTATGATCCATCTGTGATCCATCTATGATACATCTATGATCCATCTTTGATCCATCTTTGATTCATTTATGATGCATCTGTGATGAATCTATGATCCATCTATAATGCATCTTTGATCCATCTATGATCCATCTATAGTTCAACAATTACATAGTTTTTATCATGGCTTCCTTATCTTTAAATAACACAGCTTGTTTTCTCTATAAATAATATAGCAATATTTGAATTAAAACAGAGATGTTCAAGACTTGCATTCATGTGTACAAGGGTGTATGAATAGCAAACCGGTAACACTAATTTGCATAACATATTAATCCTGGAGCTCTGTCTTATGCGCGGTTGTGAGTGTTTTAAGCTCATATTTGTATTTCGTTAAGTCTTTGAACATCATAGATCATAGATGGATCATAGATGAATCATAGATGGATCATAGATGGATCATAGATGAATCATAGATGGATCATAGATGAATCATAGATGGATCATAGATGAATCATAGATGGATCATAGATGAATCATAGATGGATCATAGATGAATCATAGATGGATCATAGATGAATAATTGATGGATCATAGGTGCATCATAGATGCATCATAGGTGCATCATAGATGGATAATAGAATAGCATCTATGAACCATCTGTGATCCACCTATGATGCATCTATGATGCACCTATGATGCACCTATGATGCATCTATGATGCACCTATGATGCATCTATGATGCACCTATGATCCATCTTTGATTCATTTGTGATGCATTTATGATGCATCTATGATCCATCTGTGATCCATCTATGATCCATCTATGATCCATCTATGATTCATCTATGATCCATCTGTGATCCATCTATGATGCATCTATTATCCATCTATGATGCACCTATGATGCATCTATGATGCACCTATGATCCATCTATGATTCATCTATGATCTATCTATGATTCATCTATGATCCATCTATGATTCATCTATGATCCATCTATGATTCATCTATGATCTATCTATGATCCATCTATGATTCATCTATGATCCATCTATGATCCATCTGTGATCCATCTATGATACATCTATGATCTATCTTTGATTCATCTATGATTCATCTATGATCCATCTATGATTCATCTATGATCCATCTATGATCCATCTATGATTCATCTATGATCCATCTATGATCCATCTGTGATCCATCTATGATCCATCTGTGATCCATCTATGATACATCTATGATGCACCTATGATGCACATATGATGCACCTATGATGCACATATGATGCACCAATGATGCATCTATGATGCACCTATGATGCATCTATGATGCACCTATGATGCATATATGATGCATATATGATACATCTATGATTCATCTATGATCCATCTATGATCCTATCACAGATAGATCATAGATGCATCATAAATGCATCACAAATGGATCAAAGATAGATCATAGATGGATCATAGGTGCATCATAGATGCATCATAGGTGCATCATATGTGCATCATATGTGCATCATAGGTGCATCATAGGTGCATCATAGATGCATCATAGGTGCATCATAGATGCATCATAGGTGCATCATAGATGCATCATAGGTGCATCATAGATGCATCATAGGTGCATCATAGATGCATCATAGGTGCATCATATGTGCATCATAGGTGCATCATATGTGCATCATAGGTGCATCATAGATGCATCATAGATGTATCATAGATGGATCACAGATGGATCATAGATGGATCATAGATGAATCATAGATGGATCATAGATGGATCATAGATGAATCATAGATGGATCATAGATGAATCATAGATGAATCAAAGATAGATCATAGATGTATCATAGATAGATCACAGATGGATCATAGAAGGATCATAGATGAATCATAGATGTATCATAGATGTATCACAGATGGATCATAGATGCATCATAAATGCATCACAAATGGATCAAAGATAGATCATAGATGGATCATAGGTGCATCATAGATGGATCATAGGTGCATCATAGATGGATCATAGATGCATCATAGATGCATCATAGGTGCATCATAGATGCATCATAGGTGCATCATAGGTGCATCATAGATGCATCATAGGTGCATCATAGATGCATCATTGGTGCATCATAGATGCATCATAGGTGCATCATAGATGCATCATTGGTGCATCATATGTGCATCATAGGTGCATCATAGATGCATCATAGGTTCATCATAGGTTCATCATAGGTGCATCATAGATGCATCATAGGTGCATCATAGATGCATCATAGGTGCATCATAGATGCATCATAGGTGCATCATAGATGCATCATAGGTGCATCATAGATGCATCATTGGTGCATCATATGTGCATCATAGGTGCATCATATGTGCATCATAGGTGCATCATAGATGTATCATAGATGGATCACAGATGGATCATAGATGGATCATAGATGAATCATAGATGGATCATAGATGGATCATAGATGAATCATAGATGGATCATAGATGAATCATAGATGAATCAAAGATAGATCATAGATGTATCATAGATGGATCACAGATGGATCATAGATGGATCATAGATGAATCATAGATGGATCATAGATGGATCATAGATGAATCATAGATGGATCATAGATGAATCATAGATGGATCATAGATGAATCATAGATGGATCATAGATGAATCATAGATGGATCATAGGTGCATCATAGATGCATCATAGGTGCATCATAGATGGATAATAGATGCATCATAGATGGATCATAGATGGATCATAGATGAATCATAGATGGATCATGGATGGATCATAGATGGATCACAGATGGATCATAGATGCATCATAAATGCATCACAAATGAATCAAAGATGGATCATAGGTGCATCATAGATGCATCATAGGTGCATCATAGATGCATCATAGGTGCATCATAGATGCATCATAGGTGCATCATAGATGCATCATAGGTGCATCATAGGTGCATTATAGATGCATCATAGGTGCATCATAGATGCATCAAAGGTGCATCATAGATGCATCATAGGTGCATCATAGATGCATCATAGGTGCATCATAGATCATCCTATCACAGATAGATCATAGATGCATCATAAATGCATCACAAATGGATCAAAGATAGATCATAGATGGATCATAGGTGCATCATAGATGGATCATAGGTGCATCATAGATGGATCATAGGTGCATCATAGATGGATCATAGATGCATCATAGGTGCATCATAGATGCATCATAGGTGCATCATAGATGCATCATAGGTGCATCATAGATGCATCATAGGTGCATCATAGGTGCATCATATGTGCATCATAGGTGCATCATATGTGCATCATAGGTGCATCATAGATGCATCATAGATGCATCATAGGTGCATCATAGATGCATCATAGGTGCATCATAGGTGCATCATAAATGCATCACAAATGGATCAAAGATAGATCATAGATGGATCATAGGTGCATCATAGATGGATCATTGGTGCATCATAGATGGATCATAGATGCATCATAGATGCATCATAGGTGCATCATAGATGCATCATAGGTGCATCATAGGTGCATCATAGATGCATCATAGGTGCATCATAGATGCATCATAGATGCATCATAGGTGCATCATAGATGCATCATAGGTGCATCATAGATGCATTATAGGTGCATCATAGATGCATCATAGGTGCATCATTAATGCATCATTGGTGCATCATATGTGCATCATAGGTGCATCATAGATGCATCATAGGTTCATCATAGGTGCATCATAGATGCATCATAGGTTCATCATAGGTGCATCATAGATGCATCATAGGTGCATCATATATGCATCATAGGTGCATCATAGATGCATCATAGGTGCATCATAGGTGCATCATAGATGTATCATAGATGGATCACAGATGGATCATAGATGGATCATAGATGAATCATAGATGGATCATAGATGGATCATAGATGAATCATAGATGGATCATAGATGAATCATAGATGAATCAAAGATAGATCATAGATGTATCATAGATGGATCACAGATGGATCATAGATGGATCATAGATGAATCATAGATGGATCATAGATGGATCATAGATGAATCATAGATGGATCATAGATGAATCATAGATGGATCATAGATGAATCATAGATGGATCATAGATGAATCATAGATGGATCATAGGTGCATCATAGATGCATCATAGGTGCATCATAGATGGATAATAGATGCATCATAGATGGATCACAGATGGATCATAGATGAATCATAGATGGATCATAGATGGATCATAGATGGATCACAGATGGATCATAGATGCATCATAAATGCATCACAAATGAATCAAAGATGGATCATAGGTGCATCATAGATGCATCATAGGTGCATCATAGATGCATCATAGGTGCATCATAGGTGCATCATAGGTGCATCATAGATGCATCATAGGTGCATCATAGATGCATCATAGATGCAGATGCATCAAAGGTGCATCATAGATGCATCATAGGTGCATCATAGATGCATCATAGGTGCATCATAGATGCATCATAGGTGCATCATAGATGGATCACAGATGGATCATAGATGAATCATAGATGGATCATAGATGGATCATAGATGGATCACAGATGGATCATAGAATGAATCAAAGATGGATCATAGGTGCATCATAGATGCATCATAGGTGCATCATAGATGCATCATAGGTGCATCATAGATGCATCATAGGTGCATCATAGATGCATCATAGATGCATCATAGATGCATCATAGATGCATCAAAGGTGCATCATAGATGCATCATAGGTGCATCATAGATGGATCACAGATGGATCATAGATGAATCATAGATGGATCATAGATGGATCATAGATGAATCATAGATGGATCATAGATGGATCATAGATGGATCACAGATGGATCATAGAAATGAATCAAAGATGGATCATAGGTGCATCATAGATGCATCATAGGTGCATCATAGATGCATCATAGGTGCATCATAGATGCATCATAGGTGCATCATAGATGCATCATAGATGCATCATAGATGCATCAAAGGTGCATCATAGATGCATCATAGGTGCATCATAGATGGATCACAGATGGATCATAGATGAATCATAGATGGATCATAGATGGATCATAGATGGATCACAGATGGATAATAGATGCATCATAAATGCATCACAAATGAATCAAAGATGGATCATAGGTGCATCATAGATGCATCATAGGTGCATCATAGATGCATCATAGGTGCATCATAGATGCATCATAGGTGCATCATAGATGCATCATAGGTGCATCATAGATGCATCATAGGTGCATCATAGATGCATCATAGGTGCATCATAGATGCATCATAGGTGCATCATAGATGCATCATAGATGCATCATAGGTGCATCATAGATGCATCAAAGGTGCATCATAGATGCATCATAGGTGCATCATAGATGCATCATAGGTGCATCATAGATCATCCTATCACAGATGGATCATAGATGCATCATAAATGCATCACAAATGGATCAAAGATAGATCATAGATGGATCATAGGTGCATCATAGATGGATCATAGGTGCATCATAGATGGATCATAGGTGCATCATAGATGGATCATAGATGCATCATAGGTGCATCATAGATGCATCATAGGTGCATCATAGATGCATCATAGGTGCATCATAGATGCATCATAGGTGCATCATAGATGCATCATAGGTGCATCATAGGTGCATCATAGGTGCATCATAGGTGCATCATATGTGCATCATAGGTGCATCATATGTGCATCATAGGTGCATCATAGATGCATCATAGATGCATCATAGATGCATCATAGGTGCATCATAGGTGCATCATAGATGCATCATAGATGCATCATAGATGCATCATAGGTGCATCATAGATGCATCATAGGTGCATCATAGGTGCATCATAAATGCATCACAAATGGATCAAAGATAGATCATAGATGGATCATAGGTGCATCATAGATGGATCATTGGTGCATCATAGATGGATCATAGATGCATCATAGATGCATCATAGGTGCATCATAGATGCATCATAGGTGCATCATAGGTGCATCATAGATGCATCATAGGTGCATCATAGATGCATCATAGATGCATCATAGGTGCATCATAGATGCATCATAGGTGCATCATAGATGCATCATAGGTGCATCATAGATGCATTATAGGTGCATCATAGATGCATCATAGGTGCATCATAGATGCATCATTGGTGCATCATATGTGCATCATAGGTGCATCATAGATGCATCATAGGTTCATCATAGGTGCATCATAGATGCATCATAGGTGCATCATATATGCATCATAGGTGCATCATAGATGCATCATTGGTGCATCATATGTGCATCATAGGTGCATCATAGATGCATCATAGGTTCATCATAGGTGCATCATAGATGCATCATAGGTGCATCATATATGCATCATAGGTGCATCATAGATGCATCATAGGTGCATCATTGGTGCATCATATGTGCATCATAGGTGCATCATATGTGCATCATAGGTGCATCATAGATGTATCATAGATGGATCACAGATGGATCATAGATGGATCATAGATGAATCATAGATGGATCATAGATGGATCATAGATGAATCATAGATGGATCATAGATGAATCATAGATGAATCAAAGATAGATCATAGATGTATCATAGATGGATCACAGATGGATCATAGATGGATCATAGATGAATCATAGATGGATCATAGATGGATCATAGATGAATCATAGATGGATCATAGATGAATCATAGATGGATCATAGATGAATCATAGATGGATCATAGATGAATCATAGATGGATCATAGGTGCATCATAGATGCATCATAGGTGCATCATAGATGGATAATAGATGCATCATAGATGGATCACAGATGGATCATAGATGAATCATAGATGGATCATAGATGGATCATAGATGGATCACAGATGGATCATAGATGCATCATAAATGCATCACAAATGAATCAAAGATGGATCATAGGTGCATCATAGATGCATCATAGGTGCATCATAGATGCATCATAGGTGCATCATAGGTGCATCATAGGTGCATCATAGGTGCATCATAGATGCATCATAGGTGGATCACAGATGGTTCATAGATGCTATTCTATTATCCATCTATGATGCACCTATGATGCATCTATGATGCATTTATGATGCATCTATGATCTATCTATGATCCATCCATGATGCACCTATGATGCATCTATGATGCACCTATGATGCATCTTTGATGTACCTATGATCCATCTATGATGCACCTATGATCCATCGATAATGCACCTATGATCCATCTATGATGCACCTATGATCCATCTATGATCCATCTTTGATCCATTTTTGATGCATCTATGATGCATCTATGATCCATCTGTAATCCATCTATGATGCATCTATTATCCATCTATGATCCATCCATGATCCATCCATGATGCATCTATGATGCACCTATGATCCATCTATGATGCACCTATGATCCATCTATGATCCATCTTTGATCCATTTGTGATGCATTTATGATGCATCTATGATCCATCTGTGATCCATCTATGATACATCTATGATTCATCTATGATCCATCTATGATCCATCTGTGATCCATCTATGATACATCTATGATCTATCTTTGAATCATCTATGATTCATCTATGATCCATCTATGATTCATCTATGATCCATCTATGATGCATTTATGACGCATCTATGATCTATCTATGATCCATCCATGATGCACCTATGATGCATCTATGATGCACCTATGATGCATCTTTGATGTACCTATGATCCATCTATGATGCACCTATGATCCATCTATGATGCACCTATGATCCATCTATGATGCACCTATGATCCATCTATGATCCATCTTTGATCCATTTGTGATGCATCTATGATGCATCTATGATCCATCTGTGATCCATCTATGATGCATCTATTATCCATCTATGATCCATCCATGATCCATCCATGATGCATCTATGATGCACCTATGATCCATCTATGATGCACCTATGATCCATCTATGATGCACCTATGATCCATCTATGATCCATCTTTGATCCATTTGTGATGCATTTATGATGCATCTATGATCCATCTGTGATCCATCTATGATCCATCTATGATCCATCTATGATTCATCTATGATCCATCTGTGATCCATCTATGATCCATCTTTGATCCATTTGTGATGCATTTATGATGCATCTATGATCCATCTGTGATCCATCTATGATACATCTATGATTCATCTATGATCCATCTATGATCCATCTGTGATCCATCTATGATACATCTATGATCCATCTTTGATCCATCTTTGATTCATTTATGATGCATCTGTGATGAATCTATGATCCATCTATAATGCATCTTTGATCCATCTATGATCCATCTATGATCCATCTATAGTTCAACAATTACATAGTTTTTATCATGGCTTCCTTATCTTTAAATAACACAGCTTGTTTTCTCTATAAATAATATAGCAATATTTGAATTAAAACAGAGATGTTCAAGACTTGCATTCATGTGTACAAGGGTGTATGAATAGCAAACCGGTAACACTAATTTGCATAACATATTAATCCTGGAGCTCTGTCTTATGCGCGGTTGTGAGTGTTTTAAGCTCATATTTGTATTTCGTTAAGTCTTTGAACATCATAGATCATAGATGGATCATAGATGAATCATAGATGGATCATAGATGGATCATAGATGAATCATAGATGGATCATAGATGAATCATAGATGGATCATAGATGAATCATAGATGGATCATAGATGAATCATAGATGGATCATAGATGAATCATAGATGGATCATAGATGAATAATTGATGGATCATAGGTGCATCATAGATGCATCATAGGTGCATCATAGATGGATAATAGAATAGCATCTATGAACCATCTGTGATCCACCTATGATGCATCTATGATGCACCTATGATGCACCTATGATGCATCTATGATGCACCTATGATGCATCTATGATGCACCTATGATCCATCTTTGATTCATTTGTGATGCATTTATGATGCATCTATGATCCATCTGTGATCCATCTATGATCCATCTATGATCCATCTATGATTCATCTATGATCCATCTGTGATCCATCTATGATGCATCTATTATCCATCTATGATGCACCTATGATGCATCTATGATGCACCTATGATCCATCTATGATTCATCTATGATCTATCTATGATTCATCTATGATCCATCTATGATTCATCTATGATCCATCTATGATTCATCTATGATCTATCTATGATCCATCTATGATTCATCTATGATCCATCTATGATCCATCTGTGATCCATCTATGATACATCTATGATCTATCTTTGATTCATCTATGATTCATCTATGATCCATCTATGATCCATCTATGATTCATCTATGATCCATCTATGATCCATCTGTGATCCATCTATGATCCATCTGTGATCCATCTATGATACATCTATGATGCACCTATGATGCACATATGATGCACCTATGATGCACATATGATGCACCAATGATGCATCTATGATGCACCTATGATGCATCTATGATGCACCTATGATGCATATATGATGCATATATGATGCACCTATGATGCATCTATGATGCACCTATGATGAACCTATGATGCATCTATGATGCACCTATGATGCACATATGATGCACCAATGATGCATCTATGATGCACCTATGATGCATCTATGATGCACCTATGATGCATCTATGATGCACCTATGATGCATCTATGATGCACCTATGATGCACCTATGATGCATCTATGATGCACCTATGATCCATCTATGATCTATCTGTGATCCATTTGTGATGCATTTATGATGCATCTATGATCCATCTGTGATACATCTATGATACATCTATGATTCATCTATGATCCATCTATGATCCTATCACAGATAGATCATAGATGCATCATAAATGCATCACAAATGGATCAAAGATAGATCATAGATGGATCATAGGTGCATCATAGATGCATCATAGGTGCATCATATGTGCATCATATGTGCATCATAGGTGCATCATAGGTGCATCATAGATGCATCATAGGTGCATCATAGATGCATCATAGGTGCATCATAGATGCATCATAGGTGCATCATAGATGCATCATAGGTGCATCATAGATGCATCATAGGTGCATCATATGTGCATCATAGGTGCATCATATGTGCATCATAGGTGCATCATAGATGCATCATAGATGTATCAT
The DNA here is from genome assembly GCF_028750875.1 of Macrosteles quadrilineatus. NCBI lineage: Eukaryota > Metazoa > Arthropoda > Insecta > Hemiptera > Cicadellidae > Macrosteles > Macrosteles quadrilineatus. The sequence continues at coordinate 90,554 of NW_026542713.1, forward strand.
AGATGGATCACAGATGGATCATAGATGGATCATAGATGAATCATAGATGGATCATAGATGGATCATAGATGAATCATAGATGGATCATAGATGAATCATAGATGAATCAAAGATAGATCATAGATGTATCATAGATGGATCACAGATGGATCATAGAAGGATCATAGATGAATCATAGATGTATCATAGATGTATCACAGATGGATCATAGATGCATCATAAATGCATCACAAATGGATCAAAGATAGATCATAGATGGATCATAGGTGCATCATAGATGGATCATAGGTGCATCATAGATGGATCATAGATGCATCATAGATGCATCATAGGTGCATCATAGATGCATCATAGGTGCATCATAGATGCATCATAGGTGCATCATAGATGCATCATAGGTGCATCATAGATGCATCATAGGTGCATCATAGATGCATCATTGGTGCATCATATGTGCATCATAGGTGCATCATAGATGCATCATAGGTTCATCATAGGTTCATCATAGGTGCATTATAGATGCATCATAGGTGCATCATAGATGCATCATAGGTGCATCATAGATGCATCATTGGTGCATCATAGATGCATCATATGTGCATCATAGGTGCATCATATGTGCATCATAGGTGCATCAAAGATGTATCATAGATGGATCACAGATGGATCATAGATGGATCATAGATGAATCATAGATGGATCATAGATGGATCATAGATGAATCATAGATGGATCATAGATGAATCATAGATGAATCAAAGATAGATCATAGATGTATCATAGATGGATCACAGATGGATCATAGATGGATCATAGATGAATCATAGATGGATCATAGATGGATCATAGATGAATCATAGATGGATCATAGATGAATCATAGATGGATCATAGATGAATCATAGATGGATCATAGGTGCATCATAGATGGATAATAGATGCATCATAGATGGATCACAGATGGATCATAGATGAATCATAGATGGATCATGGATGGATCATAGATGGATCACAGATGGATCATAGATGCATCATAAATGCATCACAAATGAATCAAAGATGGATCATAGGTGCATCATAGATGCATCATAGGTGCATCATAGATGCATCATAGGTGCATCATAGATGCATCATAGGTGCATCATAGATGCATCATAGGTGCATCATAGATGCATCAAAGGTGCATCATAGATGCATCATAGGTGCATCATAGATGCATCATAGTTGCATCATAGATCATCCTATCACAGATAGATCATAGATGCATCATATATGCATCACAAATGGATCAAAGATAGATCATAGATGGATCATAGGTGCATCATAGATGGATCATAGGTGCATCATAGATGGATCATAGATGCATCATAGATGGATCATAGATGCATCATAGGTGCATCATAGATGCATCATAGGTGCATCATAGATGCATCATAGGTGCATCATAGATGCATCATAGGTGCATCATAGGTGCATCATATGTGCATTATAGGTGCATCATATGTGCATCATAGGTGCATCATAGATGCATCATAGATGCATCATAGATGCATCATAGGTGCATCATAGATGCATCATAGGTGCATCATAGGTGCATCATAAATGCATCACAAATGGATCAAAGATAGATCATAGATGGATCATAGGTGCATCATAGATGGATCATTGGTGCATCATAGATGGATCATAGATGCATCATAGATGCATCATAGGTGCATCATAGATGCATCATAGGTGCATCATAGATGCATCATAGATGCATCATAGGTGCATCATAGATGCATCATAGATGCATCATAGGTGCATCATAGATGCATCATAGGTGCATCATAGATGCATCATAGGTGCATCATAGATGCATTATAGGTGCATCATAGATGCATCATAGGTGCATCATAGATGCATCATTGGTGCATCATATGTGCATCATAGGTGCATCATAGATGCATCATAGGTTCATCATAGGTGCATCATAGATGCATCATAGGTGCATCATATATGCATCATAGGTGCATCATAGATGCATCATAGGTGCATCATAGATGCATCATTGGTGCATCATATGTGCATCATAGGTGCATCATATGTGCATCATAGGTGCATCATAGATGTATCATAGATGGATCACAGATGGATCATAGATGGATCATAGATGAATCATAGATGGATCATAGATGGATCATAGATGAATCATAGATGGATCATAGATGAATCATAGATGAATCAAAGATAGATCATAGATGTATCATAGATGGATCACAGATGGATCATAGATGGATCATAGATGAATCATAGATGGATCATAGATGGATCATAGATGAATCATAGATGGATCATTGATGAATCATAGATGGATCATAGATGAATCATAATTGGATCATAGATGAATCATAGATGGATCATAGGTGCATCATAGATGCATCATAGGTGCATCATAGATGGATAATAGATGCATCATAGATGGATCACAGATGGATCATAGATGAATCATAGATGGATCATAGATGGATCATAGATGGATCACAGATGGATCATAGATGCATCATAAATGCATCACAAATGAATCAAAGATGGATCATAGGTGCATCATAGATGCATCATAGGTGCATCATAGATGCATCATAGGTGCATCATAGGTGCATCATAGGTGCATCATAGGTGCATCATAGATGCATCATAGGTGGATCACAGATGGTTCATAGATGCTATTCTATTATCCATCTATGATGCACCTATGATGCATCTATGATGCACCTATGATCCATCTATGATTCATCTATGATCCATCTATGATTCATCTATGATCCATCTATGATTCATCTATGATCCATCTATGATTCATCTATGATCCATCTATGATTCATCTATGATCCATCTGTATCATAGATGTATCACAGATGGATCATAGATGGATCATAGATGAATCATAGATGGATCATAGATGGATCATAGATGAATCATAGATGGATCATAGATGAATCATAGATGGATCATAGATGAATCATAGATGGGCATCATAGATGGATCATAGGTGCATCATAGATGGATCATAGATGCATCATAGGTGCATCATAGATGCATCATAGGTGCATCATAGATGCATCATAGGTGCATCATAGATGCATGATGCATCTATGATGCACCTATGATGCATCTATGATGCATCTATGATGCACCTATGATGCATCTATGATGCACCTATGATCCATCTATGATGCACCTATGATCCATCTATGATCTATCTTTGATCCATTTGTGATGCATTTATGATGCATCTATGATCCATCTGTGATACATCTATGATACATCTATGATTCATCTATGATCCGTCTATGATCCATCTGTGATCCATCTATGATACATCTATGATCTATCTTTGATTCATCTATGATTCATCTATGATCCATCTATGATTCATCTATGATCCATCTATGACGCATCTATGATTCATCTATGATCCATCTATGATTCATCTATGATCCATCTATGATTCATCTATGATCCATCTGTATCATAGATGGATCACAGATGGATCATAGATGGATCATAGATGAATCATAGATGGATCATAGATGGATCATAGATGAATCATAGATGGATCATAGATGAATCATAGATGGATCATAGATGAATCACATAGATGGATCACAGATGGATCATAGATGAATCATAGATGGATCATAGGTGCATCATAGATGCATCATAGGTGCATCATAGATGGATCATAGATGAATCATAGATGGATCATAGGTGCATCATAGATGCATCATAGATGGATAATAGATGCATCATAGATTGATCACAGATGGATCTTAGATGAATCATAGATGGATCATAGATGGATCATAGATGGATCACAGATGGATCATAGATGCATCATAAATGCATCACAAATGAATCAAAGATGGATCATAGGTGCATCATAGATGCATCATAGGTGCATCATAGATGCATCATAGGTGCATCATAGATGCATCATAGGTGCATCATAGGTGCATCATAGATGCATCATAGGTGCATCATAGATGCATCATAGGTGCATCATAGATGCATCATAGGTGCATCATAGATGCATCATAGATGCATCATAGGTGCATCATAGGTGCATCATAGATGCATCATAGGTGCATCATAGATGCATCATAGGTGCATCATAGATGCATCATAGATGCATCATAGATCATCCTATCACAGATGGATCATAGATGCATCATAAATGCATCACAAATGGATCAAAGATAGATCATAGATGGATCATAGGTGCATCATAGATGGATCATAGGTGCATCATATGTGCATCATAGGTGCATCATATGTGCATCATAGGTGCATCATAGATGCATCATAGATGTATCATAGATGGATCACAGATGGATCATAGATGGATCATAGATGAATCATAGATGGATCATAGATGGATCATAGATGAATCATAGATGGATCATAGATGAATCATAGATGAATCAAAGATAGATCATAGATGTATCATAGATGGATCACAGATGGATCATAGAAGGATCATAGATGAATCATAGATGTATCATAGATGTATCACAGATGGATCATAGATGCATCATAAATGCATCACAAATGGATCAAAGATAGATCATAGATGGATCATAGGTGCATCATAGATGGATCATAGGTGCATCATAGATGGATCATAGGTGCATCATAGATGGATCATAGATGCATCATAGGTGCATCATAGATGCATCATAGGTGCATCATAGATGCATCATAGGTGCATCATAGATGCATCATAGGTGCATCATAGATGCATCATAGGTGCATCATAGATGCATCATAGGTGCATCATAGATGCATCATTGGTGCATCATATGTGCATCATAGGTGCATCATAGATGCATCATAGGTTCATCATAGGTGCATCATAGATGCATCATAGGTGCATCATAGATGCATCATAGGTGCATCATAGATGGATCATAGATGCATCATAGGTGCATCATAGATGCATCATAGGTGCATCATAGATGCATCATAGGTGCATCATAGATGCATCATAGGTGCATCATAGGTGCATCATATGTGCATCATATGTGCATCATTGGTGCATCATAGATGCATCATAGATGCATCATAGATGCATCATAGGTGCATCATAGATGCATCATAGGTGCATCATAGGTGCATCATAAATGCATCACAAATGGATCAAAGATAGATCATAGATGGATCATAGGTGCATCATAGATGGATCATAGGTGCATCATAGATGGATCATAGATGCATCATAGATGCATCATAGATGCATCATAGATGCATCATAGATGCATCATAGATGCATCATAGATGCATCATAGGTGCATCATAGATGCATCTATGATGCACCTATGATCCACCTATAATCCATCTATGATCCACCTATAATCCATCTATGATGCATCTATGAAGCATCTATAATCCATCTATGATGCACCAATGATCCATCTTTGATCCATTTGTGATGCATTTATGATCCATCTGTGATCCATCTATGATACATCTTTGATTCATCTATGATGCATTTATGATGCATCTATGATCCATCTATGATCCATCCATGATGCACCTATGATGCATCTATGATGCACCTATGAGCCATCTTTGATCCATCTACGATCCATCTATGATCCATATATGATCCATTTATGATGCATTTATGATGCATCTATGATCCACCTATGATCCACCTATAATCCATCTATGATGCATCTATGAAGCATCTATAATCCATCTATGATGCATCTATAATCCATCTATGATGCATCTATAATCCATCTATGATGCATCTATAATCTATCTATGATGCATCTATGATCCATCTATAATGCATCTATGATCCATCTATGATCCATTTATGATCTATCCATGATCCATCTATGATGCATCTATAATCCATCTATGATGCATATATGATCCATCTATAATGCATCTATGATCCATCTATGAACCATCTGTGATCCACCTATGATGCATCTATGATGCACCTATGATGCATCTATGATGCACCTATGATGCATCTATGATGCACCTATGATGCATCTATGATGCACCTATGATGCATCTATGATGCACCTATGATCCATCTGTGATCCATCTATGATACATCTATGATCCATCTATGATCCATCTGTGATCCATCTATGATACATCTATTATCCATCTATGATCCATCCATGATCCATCCATGATGCATCTATGATGCACCTATGATCCATCTATGATGCACCTATGATCCATCTATGATCCATCTTTGATCCATTTGTGATGCATTTATGATGCATCTATGATCCATCTGTGATCCATCTATGATACATCTATGATCCATCTATGATCCATCTTTGATTCATCTATGATGCATTTATGATGCATCTATGATCCATCTATGATCCATCCATGATGCACCTATGATGCATCCATGATGCACCTATGATGCATCCATGATGCACCTATGATGCATCTATGATGCACCTATGATGCATCTATGATGCACCTATGATCCATCTATGATGCACCTATGATCCATCTATGATGCACCTATGATCCATCTATGATGCACCTATGATCCATCTATGATCCATCTTTGATCCATTTGTGATGCATTTATGATGCATCTATGATCCATCTGTGATACATCTATGATACATCTATGATTCATCTATGATCCATCTATGATCCATCTGTGATCCATCTATGATACATCTATGATCCATCTATAATGCATCTATGATCCATCTATGAACCATCTGTGATGCATCTATGATGCACCTGTGATGCATTTATGATGCACCTATGATGCACCTATGATGCATCTATGATGCACCTATGATGCATCTATAATGCAACTATGATGCATCTATGATGCACCTATGATGCATCTATGATGCACCTATGATGCATCTATGATGCACCTATGATGCATCTATGATGCACCTATGATCCATCTTTGATCCATTTGTGATGCATTTATGATGCATCTATGATCCATCTGTGATCCATCTATGATACATCTATGATTCATCTATGATCAATCTATGATCCATCTGTGATCCATTTTTTTTTTTTGTGACCAAAAGCTTTTGGAATTTCCGACTGCGCAGACGGTAGCAAAGTATATTTACAGAAAAGCAACAATTAATTTTTACTCAAAAGACAACATTAGACAAAATATATGTTCGACCGTAGTCAATAATCAATCCGACAAAGCAATAATATGACACAAAATACACAATAATAATAGACAATCTTACAATTAAACAGGGGACAACAGAGACAAAATATATCAGGTCTCTAATCAATCCGGCAGAGCATAATGTGACACAATACTAGATACACAAAAATAATAAAATAGACAATCTTAAAACTAGGCAACACCAGCGACAAATATCAAAGACACTATTACCCTTTCGGCTACAATCCGAACGATTACCGTAATCTATATATCTCTAAAAGTTAGGCCTAGCCTACAGAATATGTTGAGACGATGGTTTAGTTGCGTCTAGTTCCCTCGGCACTTGGAGTTGCACAAAATACAGTCTGAAGATAACTGGATTGAAATTTGAATGAAATTTGAATCTTGAGGCACCAGAAGTTGAGTAAGTTAAGTTAAATGTCCAGAGAAATTGATTTAGTCTTTGTATTTGGCCAAATTAAAATGATTTAGTAGGCTGATAGTTGAACTGTAGTCAGATGAAAGTTACGGTAAAGGCTAGCCTAGGACTTATCAGACAGTGGAGGTCCGCTGCGATGACAGGTGGTAGGGGTGGACGTGGTCCAGGTCCACAGCCCCGTACGATGTTGGATAGGCCAAGGTTGTAAGTGGGCCAATTCTGGTAACGTCTCTCCAGCAGTAGGTCGGATCTCTCACAAGCCGTAGGTAGGATCTCTCATAAGACGTAGGTCTGAACTCTTGCAGGCCGGAACGTACACCCTGTAATTCCTCGTGAATAATTTCTGTTCTGGTTAAATATTAACAGTAGTCCTATAACTTAAGTCATGTGTTCCATGAAGGCTAGGCCTTGATTAGCTGTAATTTTAATCCATTTTGTAGTTGTTATGACAAAAGGTCATTAACAGTAAGTGAAACTAGGTCTTAAACTGTTCTTGCCTCAAGTTAGGCCTATCTTAGAACAACTGAGCAACAATTTGGTTTCTGACATTTACAAAATAAATAATTTACAAAATACATTCTTTATATTTAATTTAGTGAGCGTAGGTTGATTACATTTTCTAAGCTAAACAAGAAATATTTAAAACACTGAACTACATATGAACAAAAGCATGGTGAACAAGTACAAGGTAGGCCTAGGCCAAGAATGACAAAAATTTCTAAAAACTACTAAATATATCATTTCTTCCTTTTGGACAACCTAACCTAACTTTGAGAAATCAAAACTGATTGTAAACAAATGGTTTAAACGATTTTGCAAAATTTGAGACCATGTGACTGACTCCTGTTGCAAACTTATTGCTTTGCACCAACATGAAAATTACAAGACAATTTCTATCATAAAACAGGGAAAATGTACTTAAAACTATAAAATTATCAACATTGTTTGTGTCTTACCCACAGTTGTCTAAATTACCTACATAAGGTCAACCCTGGAATTATAATTTCGTGTTAATTTGGCTTGAGAAAAACCAAGTTCATGATGACTACGGCAATCTGTAACTTGTTTGAACAACTGGAAATGATTTTAATTACAAACAAATTAATAGAATTTGGAACCCTGAAGCAATTTAAGACTTTTTCTGGAATCCCGACTGTCTTACCTCAGTATATAAATCCTTAAGAATCTGAGGGCAAAATTGTAGACCGGCGTCCAGAAGTTGCAGAGATTTCTTGTCTCAACGATAAGTCTGATGGCGGCCAAATGAGGATGATTCAGCGTCTTCACTTTCAATCTCCACTCCAAGGTTCCGAGTCAGCTGACAGTTGTCTCGAACCACCGCTCTGATTGGTTGTCCTGACTTGTTCGAAAGCTCGCTCCGTTTCAGTACCGTACTAGCGTTGATTATGGTTTTAGGGTGTCCAACACAATTAAACTCCGCTGGATACTATATTCGGTCCACTGTGACGCGTCAAACAGTGTAGATATTTAACATGGAGTGATCAGTTCCATGACGAATAATTGGGGCGGCCTTTTAACCGTGACAATAGATGCATCATAGGTGCATCATAGATGCATCATAGGTGCATCATAGATGCATCATAGGTGCATCATAGGTGCATCATATGTGCATCATAGGTGCATCATATGTGCATCATAGGTGCATCATAGATGCATCATAGATGCATCATAGGTGCATCATAGATGCATCATAGGTGCATCATAGGTGCATCATAAATGCATCACAAATGGATCAAAGATAGATCATAGATGGATCATAGGTGCATCATAGATGGATCATTGGTGCATCATAGATGGATCATAGATGCATCATAGATGCATCATAGGTGCATCATAGATGCATCATAGGTGCATCATAGATGCATCATAGGTGCATCATAGGTGCATCATAGATGCATCATAGGTGCATCATAGATGCATCATAGATGCATCATAGGTGCATCATAGATGCATCATAGGTGCATCATAGATGCATTATAGGTGCATCATAGATGCATCATAGGTGCATCATAGATGCATCATAGGTGCATCATAGGTGCATCATAGATGTATCATAGATGGATCACAGATGGATCATAGATGGATCATAGATGAATCATAGATGGATCATAGATGGATCATAGATGAATCATAGATGGATCATAGATGAATCATAGATGAATCAAAGATAGATCATAGATGTATCATAGATGGATCACAGATGGATCATAGATGGATCATAGATGAATCATAGATGGATCATAGATGGATCATAGATGAATCATAGATGGATCATAGATGAATCATAGATGGATCATAGATGAATCATAGATGGATCATAGATGAATCATAGATGGATCATAGGTGCATCATAGATGCATCATAGGTGCATCATAGATGGATAATAGATGCATCATAGATGGATCACAGATGGATCATAGATGAATCATAGATGGATCATAGATGGATCATAGATGGATCACAGATGGATCATAGATGCATCATAAATGCATCACAAATGAATCAAAGATGGATCATAGGTGCATCATAGATGCATCATAGGTGCATCATAGATGCATCATAGGTGCATCATAGGTGCATCATAGGTGCATCATAGATGCATCATAGGTGCATCATAGATGCATCATAGATGCAGATGCATCAAAGGTGCATCATAGATGCATCATAGGTGCATCATAGATGCATCATAGGTGCATCATAGATGCATCATAGGTGCATCATAGATGGATCACAGATGGATCATAGATGAATCATAGATGGATCATAGATGGATCATAGATGGATCACAGATGGATCATAGAATGAATCAAAGATGGATCATAGGTGCATCATAGATGCATCATAGGTGCATCATAGATGCATCATAGGTGCATCATAGATGCATCATAGGTGCATCATAGATGCATCATAGATGCATCATAGATGCATCATAGATGCATCAAAGGTGCATCATAGATGCATCATAGGTGCATCATAGATGGATCACAGATGGATCATAGATGAATCATAGATGGATCATAGATGGATCATAGATGAATCATAGATGGATCATAGATGGATCATAGATGGATCACAGATGGATCATAGAAATGAATCAAAGATGGATCATAGGTGCATCATAGATGCATCATAGGTGCATCATAGATGCATCATAGGTGCATCATAGATGCATCATAGGTGCATCATAGATGCATCATAGATGCATCATAGATGCATCATAGATGCATCAAAGGTGCATCATAGATGCATCATAGGTGCATCATAGATGGATCACAGATGGATCATAGATGAATCATAGATGGATCATAGATGGATCATAGATGGATCACAGATGGATAATAGATGCATCATAAATGCATCACAAATGAATCAAAGATGGATCATAGGTGCATCATAGATGCATCATAGGTGCATCATAGATGCATCATAGGTGCATCATAGATGCATCATAGGTGCATCATAGATGCATCATAGGTGCATCATAGATGCATCATAGGTGCATCATAGATGCATCATAGGTGCATCATAGATGCATCATAGATGCATCATAGGTGCATCATAGATGCATCAAAGGTGCATCATAGATGCATCATAGGTGCATCATAGATGCATCATAGGTGCATCATAGATCATCCTATCACAGATGGATCATAGATGCATCATAAATGCATCACAAATGGATCAAAGATAGATCATAGATGGATCATAGGTGCATCATAGATGGATCATAGGTGCATCATAGATGGATCATAGGTGCATCATAGGTGCATCATAGATGCATCATAGGTGCATCATAGATGCATCATAGGTGCATCATAGATGCATCATAGGTGCATCATAGATGCATCATAGGTGCATCATAGGTGCATCATATGTGCATCATAGGTGCATCATATGTGCATCATAGGTGCATCATAGATGCATCATAGATGCATCATAGATGCATCATAGGTGCATCATAGATGCATCATAGATGCATCATAGATGCATCATAGGTGCATCATAGATGCATCATAGGTGCATCATAGGTGCATCATAAATGCATCACAAATGGATCAAAGATAGATCATAGATGGATCATAGGTGCATCATAGATGGATCATTGGTGCATCATAGATGGATCATAGATGCATCATAGATGCATCATAGGTGCATCATAGATGCATCATAGGTGCATCATAGGTGCATCATAGATGCATCATAGGTGCATCATAGATGCATCATAGATGCATCATAGGTGCATCATAGATGCATCATAGGTGCATCATAGATGCATCATAGGTGCATCATAGATGCATTATAGGTGCATCATAGATGCATCATAGGTGCATCATAGATGCATCATTGGTGCATCATATGTGCATCATAGGTTCATCATAGGTGCATCATAGATGCATCATAGGTGCATCATATATGCATCATAGGTGCATCATAGATGCATCATTGGTGCATCATATGTGCATCATAGGTGCATCATAGATGCATCATAGGTTCATCATAGGTGCATCATAGATGCATCATAGGTGCATCATATATGCATCATAGGTGCATCATAGATGCATCATAGGTGCATCATTGGTGCATCATATGTGCATCATAGGTGCATCATATGTGCATCATAGGTGCATCATAGATGTATCATAGATGGATCACAGATGGATCATAGATGGATCATAGATGAATCATAGATGGATCATAGATGGATCATAGATGAATCATAGATGGATCATAGATGAATCATAGATGAATCAAAGATAGATCATAGATGTATCATAGATGGATCACAGATGGATCATAGATGGATCATAGATGAATCATAGATGGATCATAGATGGATCATAGATGAATCATAGATGGATCATAGATGAATCATAGATGGATCATAGATGAATCATAGATGGATCATAGATGAATCATAGATGGATCATAGGTGCATCATAGATGCATCATAGGTGCATCATAGATGGATAATAGATGCATCATAGATGGATCACAGATGGATCATAGATGAATCATAGATGGATCATAGATGGATCATAGATGGATCACAGATGGATCATAGATGCATCATAAATGCATCACAAATGAATCAAAGATGGATCATAGGTGCATCATAGATGCATCATAGGTGCATCATAGATGCATCATAGGTGCATCATAGGTGCATCATAGGTGCATCATAGGTGCATCATAGATGCATCATAGGTGGATCACAGATGGTTCATAGATGCTATTCTATTATCCATCTATGATGCACCTATGATGCATCTATGATGCATTTATGATGCATCTATGATCTATCTATGATCCATCCATGATGCACCTATGATGCATCTATGATGCACCTATGATGCATCTTTGATGTACCTATGATCCATCTATGATGCACCTATGATCCATCGATAATGCACCTATGATCCATCTATGATGCACCTATGATCCATCTATGATCCATCTTTGATCCATTTTTGATGCATCTATGATGCATCTATGATCCATCTGTAATCCATCTATGATGCATCTATTATCCATCTATGATCCATCCATGATCCATCCATGATGCATCTATGATGCACCTATGATCCATCTATGATGCACCTATGATCCATCTATGATCCATCTTTGATCCATTTGTGATGCATTTATGATGCATCTATGATCCATCTGTGATCCATCTATGATACATCTATGATTCATCTGTGATCCATCTATGATACATCTATGATCTATCTTTGATTCATCTATGATTCATCTATGATCCATCTATGATTCATCTATGATCCATCTTTGATTCATCTATGATGCATTTATGACGCATCTATGATCTATCTATGATCCATCCATGATGCACCTATGATGCATCTATGATGCACCTATGATGCATCTTTGATGTACCTATGATCCATCTATGATGCACCTATGATCCATCTATGATGCACCTATGATCCATCTATGATGCACCTATGATCCATCTATGATCCATCTTTGATCCATTTGTGATGCATCTATGATGCATCTATGATCCATCTGTGATCCATCTATGATGCATCTATTATCCATCTATGATCCATCCATGATCCATCCATGATGCATCTATGATGCACCTATGATCCATCTATGATGCACCTATGATCCATCTATGATGCACCTATGATCCATCTATGATCCATCTTTGATCCATTTGTGATGCATTTATGATGCATCTATGATCCATCTGTGATCCATCTATGATCCATCTATGATCCATCTATGATTCATCTATGATCCATCTGTGATCCATCTATGATCCATCTTTGATCCATTTGTGATGCATTTATGATGCATCTATGATCCATCTGTGATCCATCTATGATACATCTATGATTCATCTATGATCCATCTATGATCCATCTGTGATCCATCTATGATACATCTATGATCCATCTTTGATCCATCTTTGATTCATTTATGATGCATCTGTGATGAATCTATGATCCATCTATAATGCATCTTTGATCCATCTATGATCCATCTATGATCCATCTATAGTTCAACAATTACATAGTTTTTATCATGGCTTCCTTATCTTTAAATAACACAGCTTGTTTTCTCTATAAATAATATAGCAATATTTGAATTAAAACAGAGATGTTCAAGACTTGCATTCATGTGTACAAGGGTGTATGAATAGCAAACCGGTAACACTAATTTGCATAACATATTAATCCTGGAGCTCTGTCTTATGCGCGGTTGTGAGTGTTTTAAGCTCATATTTGTATTTCGTTAAGTCTTTGAACATCATAGATCATAGATGGATCATAGATGAATCATAGATGGATCATAGATGGATCATAGATGAATCATAGATGGATCATAGATGAATCATAGATGGATCATAGATGAATCATAGATGGATCATAGATGAATCATAGATGGATCATAGATGAATCATAGATGGATCATAGATGAATAATTGATGGATCATAGGTGCATCATAGATGCATCATAGGTGCATCATAGATGGATAATAGAATAGCATCTATGAACCATCTGTGATCCACCTATGATGCATCTATGATGCACCTATGATGCACCTATGATGCATCTATGATGCACCTATGATGCATCTATGATGCACCTATGATCCATCTTTGATTCATTTGTGATGCATTTATGATGCATCTATGATCCATCTGTGATCCATCTATGATCCATCTATGATCCATCTATGATTCATCTATGATCCATCTGTGATCCATCTATGATGCATCTATTATCCATCTATGATGCACCTATGATGCATCTATGATGCACCTATGATCCATCTATGATTCATCTATGATCTATCTATGATTCATCTATGATCCATCTATGATTCATCTATGATCCATCTATGATTCATCTATGATCTATCTATGATCCATCTATGATTCATCTATGATCCATCTATGATCCATCTGTGATCCATCTATGATACATCTATGATCTATCTTTGATTCATCTATGATTCATCTATGATCCATCTATGATTCATCTATGATCCATCTATGATCCATCTATGATTCATCTATGATCCATCTATGATCCATCTGTGATCCATCTATGATCCATCTGTGATCCATCTATGATACATCTATGATGCACCTATGATGCACATATGATGCACCTATGATGCACATATGATGCACCAATGATGCATCTATGATGCACCTATGATGCATCTATGATGCACCTATGATGCATATATGATGCATATATGATGCACCTATGATGCATCTATGATGCACCTATGATGAACCTATGATGCATCTATGATGCACCTATGATGCACATATGATGCACCAATGATGCATCTATGATGCACCTATGATGCATCTATGATGCACCTATGATGCATCTATGATGCACCTATGATGCATCTATGATGCACCTATGATGCACCTATGATGCATCTATGATGCACCTATGATCCATCTATGATCTATCTGTGATCCATTTGTGATGCATTTATGATGCATCTATGATCCATCTGTGATACATCTATGATACATCTATGATTCATCTATGATCCATCTATGATCCTATCACAGATAGATCATAGATGCATCATAAATGCATCACAAATGGATCAAAGATAGATCATAGATGGATCATAGGTGCATCATAGATGCATCATAGGTGCATCATATGTGCATCATATGTGCATCATAGGTGCATCATAGGTGCATCATAGATGCATCATAGGTGCATCATAGATGCATCATAGGTGCATCATAGATGCATCATAGGTGCATCATAGATGCATCATAGGTGCATCATAGATGCATCATAGGTGCATCATATGTGCATCATAGGTGCATCATATGTGCATCATAGGTGCATCATAGATGCATCATAGATGTATCATAGATGGATCACAGATGGATCATAGATGGATCATAGATGAATCATAGATGGATCATAGATGGATCATAGATGAATCATAGATGGATCATAGATGAATCATAGATGAATCAAAGATAGATCATAGATGTATCATAGATGGATCACAGATGGATCATAGAAGGATCATAGATGAATCATAGATGTATCATAGATGTATCACAGATGGATCATAGATGCATCATAAATGCATCACAAATGGATCAAAGATAGATCATAGATGGATCATAGGTGCATCATAGATGGATCATAGGTGCATCATAGATGGATCATAGATGCATCATAGATGCATCATAGGTGCATCATAGATGCATCATAGGTGCATCATAGATGCATCATAGGTGCATCATAGATGCATCATAGGTGCATCATAGATGCATCATAGGTGCATCATAGATGCATCATTGGTGCATCATATGTGCATCATAGGTGCATCATAGATGCATCATAGGTTCATCATAGGTTCATCATAGGTGCATTATAGATGCATCATAGGTGCATCATAGATGCATCATAGGTGCATCATAGATGCATCATTGGTGCATCATAGATGCATCATATGTGCATCATAGGTGCATCATATGTGCATCATAGGTGCATCAAAGATGTATCATAGATGGATCACAGATGGATCATAGATGGATCATAGATGAATCATAGATGGATCATAGATGGATCATAGATGAATCATAGATGGATCATAGATGAATCATAGATGAATCAAAGATAGATCATAGATGTATCATAGATGGATCACAGATGGATCATAGATGGATCATAGATGAATCATAGATGGATCATAGATGGATCATAGATGAATCATAGATGGATCATAGATGAATCATAGATGGATCATAGATGAATCATAGATGGATCATAGGTGCATCATAGATGGATAATAGATGCATCATAGATGGATCACAGATGGATCATAGATGAATCATAGATGGATCATGGATGGATCATAGATGGATCACAGATGGATCATAGATGCATCATAAATGCATCACAAATGAATCAAAGATGGATCATAGGTGCATCATAGATGCATCATAGGTGCATCATAGATGCATCATAGGTGCATCATAGATGCATCATAGGTGCATCATAGATGCATCATAGGTGCATCATAGATGCATCAAAGGTGCATCATAGATGCATCATAGGTGCATCATAGATGCATCATAGTTGCATCATAGATCATCCTATCACAGATAGATCATAGATGCATCATATATGCATCACAAATGGATCAAAGATAGATCATAGATGGATCATAGGTGCATCATAGATGGATCATAGGTGCATCATAGATGGATCATAGATGCATCATAGATGGATCATAGATGCATCATAGGTGCATCATAGATGCATCATAGGTGCATCATAGATGCATCATAGGTGCATCATAGATGCATCATAGGTGCATCATAGGTGCATCATATGTGCATTATAGGTGCATCATATGTGCATCATAGGTGCATCATAGATGCATCATAGATGCATCATAGATGCATCATAGGTGCATCATAGATGCATCATAGGTGCATCATAGGTGCATCATAAATGCATCACAAATGGATCAAAGATAGATCATAGATGGATCATAGGTGCATCATAGATGGATCATTGGTGCATCATAGATGGATCATAGATGCATCATAGATGCATCATAGGTGCATCATAGATGCATCATAGGTGCATCATAGATGCATCATAGATGCATCATAGGTGCATCATAGATGCATCATAGATGCATCATAGGTGCATCATAGATGCATCATAGGTGCATCATAGATGCATCATAGGTGCATCATAGATGCATTATAGGTGCATCATAGATGCATCATAGGTGCATCATAGATGCATCATTGGTGCATCATATGTGCATCATAGGTGCATCATAGATGCATCATAGGTTCATCATAGGTGCATCATAGATGCATCATAGGTGCATCATATATGCATCATAGGTGCATCATAGATGCATCATAGGTGCATCATAGATGCATCATTGGTGCATCATATGTGCATCATAGGTGCATCATATGTGCATCATAGGTGCATCATAGATGTATCATAGATGGATCACAGATGGATCATAGATGGATCATAGATGAATCATAGATGGATCATAGATGGATCATAGATGAATCATAGATGGATCATAGATGAATCATAGATGAATCAAAGATAGATCATAGATGTATCATAGATGGATCACAGATGGATCATAGATGGATCATAGATGAATCATAGATGGATCATAGATGGATCATAGATGAATCATAGATGGATCATTGATGAATCATAGATGGATCATAGATGAATCATAATTGGATCATAGATGAATCATAGATGGATCATAGGTGCATCATAGATGCATCATAGGTGCATCATAGATGGATAATAGATGCATCATAGATGGATCACAGATGGATCATAGATGAATCATAGATGGATCATAGATGGATCATAGATGGATCACAGATGGATCATAGATGCATCATAAATGCATCACAAATGAATCAAAGATGGATCATAGGTGCATCATAGATGCATCATAGGTGCATCATAGATGCATCATAGGTGCATCATAGGTGCATCATAGGTGCATCATAGGTGCATCATAGATGCATCATAGGTGGATCACAGATGGTTCATAGATGCTATTCTATTATCCATCTATGATGCACCTATGATGCATCTATGATGCACCTATGATCCATCTATGATTCATCTATGATCCATCTATGATTCATCTATGATCCATCTATGATTCATCTATGATCCATCTATGATTCATCTATGATCCATCTATGATTCATCTATGATCCATCTGTATCATAGATGTATCACAGATGGATCATAGATGGATCATAGATGAATCATAGATGGATCATAGATGGATCATAGATGAATCATAGATGGATCATAGATGAATCATAGATGGATCATAGATGAATCATAGATGGGCATCATAGATGGATCATAGGTGCATCATAGATGGATCATAGATGCATCATAGGTGCATCATAGATGCATCATAGGTGCATCATAGATGCATCATAGGTGCATCATAGATGCATGATGCATCTATGATGCACCTATGATGCATCTATGATGCATCTATGATGCACCTATGATGCATCTATGATGCACCTATGATCCATCTATGATGCACCTATGATCCATCTATGATCTATCTTTGATCCATTTGTGATGCATTTATGATGCATCTATGATCCATCTGTGATACATCTATGATACATCTATGATTCATCTATGATCCGTCTATGATCCATCTGTGATCCATCTATGATACATCTATGATCTATCTTTGATTCATCTATGATTCATCTATGATCCATCTATGATTCATCTATGATCCATCTATGACGCATCTATGATTCATCTATGATCCATCTATGATTCATCTATGATCCATCTATGATTCATCTATGATCCATCTGTATCATAGATGGATCACAGATGGATCATAGATGGATCATAGATGAATCATAGATGGATCATAGATGGATCATAGATGAATCATAGATGGATCATAGATGAATCATAGATGGATCATAGATGAATCACATAGATGGATCACAGATGGATCATAGATGAATCATAGATGGATCATAGGTGCATCATAGATGCATCATAGGTGCATCATAGATGGATCATAGATGAATCATAGATGGATCATAGGTGCATCATAGATGCATCATAGATGGATAATAGATGCATCATAGATTGATCACAGATGGATCTTAGATGAATCATAGATGGATCATAGATGGATCATAGATGGATCACAGATGGATCATAGATGCATCATAAATGCATCACAAATGAATCAAAGATGGATCATAGGTGCATCATAGATGCATCATAGGTGCATCATAGATGCATCATAGGTGCATCATAGATGCATCATAGGTGCATCATAGGTGCATCATAGATGCATCATAGGTGCATCATAGATGCATCATAGGTGCATCATAGATGCATCATAGGTGCATCATAGATGCATCATAGATGCATCATAGGTGCATCATAGGTGCATCATAGATGCATCATAGGTGCATCATAGATGCATCATAGGTGCATCATAGATGCATCATAGATGCATCATAGATCATCCTATCACAGATGGATCATAGATGCATCATAAATGCATCACAAATGGATCAAAGATAGATCATAGATGGATCATAGGTGCATCATAGATGGATCATAGGTGCATCATATGTGCATCATAGGTGCATCATATGTGCATCATAGGTGCATCATAGATGCATCATAGATGTATCATAGATGGATCACAGATGGATCATAGATGGATCATAGATGAATCATAGATGGATCATAGATGGATCATAGATGAATCATAGATGGATCATAGATGAATCATAGATGAATCAAAGATAGATCATAGATGTATCATAGATGGATCACAGATGGATCATAGAAGGATCATAGATGAATCATAGATGTATCATAGATGTATCACAGATGGATCATAGATGCATCATAAATGCATCACAAATGGATCAAAGATAGATCATAGATGGATCATAGGTGCATCATAGATGGATCATAGGTGCATCATAGATGGATCATAGGTGCATCATAGATGGATCATAGATGCATCATAGGTGCATCATAGATGCATCATAGGTGCATCATAGATGCATCATAGGTGCATCATAGATGCATCATAGGTGCATCATAGATGCATCATAGGTGCATCATAGATGCATCATAGGTGCATCATAGATGCATCATTGGTGCATCATATGTGCATCATAGGTGCATCATAGATGCATCATAGGTTCATCATAGGTGCATCATAGATGCATCATAGGTGCATCATAGATGCATCATAGGTGCATCATAGATGCATCATAGGTGCATCATAGATGCATCATAGGTGCATCATAGATGCATCATTGGTGCATCATATGTGCATCATAGGTGCATCATATGTGCATCATAGGTGCATCATAGATGTATCATAGATGGATCACAGATGGATCATAGATGGATCATAGATGAATCATAGATGGATCATAGATGGATCATAGATGAATCATAGATGGATCATAGATGAATCATAGATGAATCAAAGATAGATCATAGATGTATCATAGATGGATCACAGATGGATCATAGATGGATCATAGATGAATCATAGATGGATCATAGATGGATCATAGATGAATCATAGATGGATCATATATGAATCATAGATGGATCATAGATGAATCATAGATGGATCATAGATGAATCATAGATGGATCATAGGTGCATCATAGATGCATCATAGGTGCATCATAGATGGATAATAGATGCATCATAGATGGATCACAGATGGATCATAGATGAATCATAGATGGATCATAGATGGATCATAGATGGATCACAGATGGATCATAGATGCATCATAAATGCATCACAAATGAATCAAAGATGGATCATAGGTGCATCATAGATGCATCATAGGTGCATCATAGATGCATCATAGGTGCATCATAGATGCATCATAGGTGCATCATAGATGCATCATAGATGCATCATAGATGCATCATAGATGCATCATAGGTGCATCATAGATGCATCATAGATGCATCAAAGGTGCATCATAGATGCATCAAAGGTGCATCATAGATGCATCATAGGTGCATCATAGATGCATCATAGGTGCATCATAGATCATCCTATCACAGATGGATCATAGATGCATCATAAATGCATCACAAATGGATCAAAGATAGATCATAGATGGATCATAGGTGCATCATAGATGGATCATAGGTGCATCATAGATGGATCATAGGTGCATCATAGATGGATCATAGATGCATCATAGATGGATCATAGATGCATCATAGATGGATCATAGATGCATCATAGGTGCATCATAGATGCATCATAGGTGCATCATAGATGCATCATAGGTGCATCATAGATGCATCATAGGTGCATCATAGGTGCATCATATGTGCATCATATGTGCATCATTGGTGCATCATAGATGCATCATAGATGCATCATAGATGCATCATAGGTGCATCATAGATGCATCATAGGTGCATCATAGGTGCATCATAAATGCATCACAAATGGATCAAAGATAGATCATAGATGGATCATAGGTGCATCATAGATGGATCATAGGTGCATCATAGATGGATCATAGATGCATCATAGATGCATCATAGATGCATCATAGATGCATCATAGATGCATCATAGATGCATCATAGATGCATCATAGGTGCATCATAGATGCATCTATGATGCACCTATGATCCACCTATAATCCATCTATGATCCACCTATAATCCATCTATGATGCATCTATGAAGCATCTATAATCCATCTATGATGCACCAATGATCCATCTTTGATCCATTTGTGATGCATTTATGATCCATCTGTGATCCATCTATGATACATCTTTGATTCATCTATGATGCATTTATGATGCATCTATGATCCATCTATGATCCATCCATGATGCACCTATGATGCATCTATGATGCACCTATGAGCCATCTTTGATCCATCTACGATCCATCTATGATCCATATATGATCCATTTATGATGCATTTATGATGCATCTATGATCCACCTATGATCCACCTATAATCCATCTATGATGCATCTATGAAGCATCTATAATCCATCTATGATGCATCTATAATCCATCTATGATGCATCTATAATCCATCTATGATGCATCTATAATCTATCTATGATGCATCTATGATCCATCTATAATGCATCTATGATCCATCTATGATCCATTTATGATCTATCCATGATCCATCTATGATGCATCTATAATCCATCTATGATGCATATATGATCCATCTATAATGCATCTATGATCCATCTATGAACCATCTGTGATCCACCTATGATGCATCTATGATGCACCTATGATGCATCTATGATGCACCTATGATGCATCTATGATGCACCTATGATGCATCTATGATGCACCTATGATGCATCTATGATGCACCTATGATCCATCTGTGATCCATCTATGATACATCTATGATCCATCTATGATCCATCTGTGATCCATCTATGATACATCTATTATCCATCTATGATCCATCCATGATCCATCCATGATGCATCTATGATGCACCTATGATCCATCTATGATGCACCTATGATCCATCTATGATCCATCTTTGATCCATTTGTGATGCATTTATGATGCATCTATGATCCATCTGTGATCCATCTATGATACATCTATGATCCATCTATGATCCATCTTTGATTCATCTATGATGCATTTATGATGCATCTATGATCCATCTATGATCCATCCATGATGCACCTATGATGCATCCATGATGCACCTATGATGCATCCATGATGCACCTATGATGCATCTATGATGCACCTATGATGCATCTATGATGCACCTATGATCCATCTATGATGCACCTATGATCCATCTATGATGCACCTATGATCCATCTATGATGCACCTATGATCCATCTATGATCCATCTTTGATCCATTTGTGATGCATTTATGATGCATCTATGATCCATCTGTGATACATCTATGATACATCTATGATTCATCTATGATCCATCTATGATCCATCTGTGATCCATCTATGATACATCTATGATCCATCTATAATGCATCTATGATCCATCTATGAACCATCTGTGATGCATCTATGATGCACCTGTGATGCATTTATGATGCACCTATGATGCACCTATGATGCATCTATGATGCACCTATGATGCATCTATAATGCAACTATGATGCATCTATGATGCACCTATGATGCATCTATGATGCACCTATGATGCATCTATGATGCACCTATGATGCATCTATGATGCACCTATGATCCATCTTTGATCCATTTGTGATGCATTTATGATGCATCTATGATCCATCTGTGATCCATCTATGATACATCTATGATTCATCTATGATCAATCTATGATCCATCTGTGATCCATCTATGATGCATCTATTATCCATCTATGATCCATCCATGATCCATCCATGATGCATCTATGATGCACCAATGATCCATCTATGATCCATCTGTGATCCATCTATGATACATCTATGATCTATCTTTGATTCATCTATGATTCATCTATGATCCATCTATGATTCATCTATGATCCATCTATGATCCATCTATGATTCATCTATGATCCATCTATGATCCATCTATGATCTATCTTTGATTCATCTATGATCCATCTATGATACATCTATGATCTATCCATGATGCATCTATGATGCACCTATGATGCACATATGATGCACCTATGATGCACATATGATGCACCTATGATGCACATATGATGCACCTATGATGCATCTATGATGCACCTATGATGCATCTATGATGCATCTATGATGCACCTATGATGCATCTATGATGCACCTATGATGCATCTATGATGCACCTATGATGCATCTATGATGCACCTATGATGCATCTATGATGCATCTATGATGCACCTATGATCCATCTATGATGCACCTATGATCCATCTATGATCTATCTTTGATCCATTTGTGATGCATTTATGATGCATCTATAATCCATCTGTGATACATCTATGATACATCTATGATTCATCTATGATCCATCTATGATCCATCTGTGATCCATCTATGATACATCTATGATCCATCTTTGATTCATCTATGATGCATTTATGATGCATCTATGATCTATCTATGATCCATTTGTGATGCATTTATGATGCATCTATGATCCATCTGTGATCCATCTATGATACATCTATGATTCATCTATGATTCATCTGTGATCCATCTATGATACATCTATTATCCATCTATGATCCATCCATGATCCATCCATGATGCATCTATGATGCACCTATGATCCATCTATGATGCACCTATGATCCATCTATGATCCATCTTTGATCCATTTGTGATGCATTTATGATGCATCTATGATCCATCTGTGATCCATCTATGATACATCTATGATCCATCTATGATCCATCTTTGATTCATCTATGATGCATTTATGATGCATCTTTGATCCATCAATGATCCATCCATGATGCACCTATGATGCATCCATGATGCACCTATGATGCATCCATGATGCACCTATGATGCATCTATGATGCACCTATGATGCATCTATGATGCACCTATGATCCATCTATGATGCACCTATGATCCATCTATGATGCACCAATGATCCATCTATGATGCACCTATGATCCATCTATGATCCATCTTTGATCCATTTGTGATGCATTTATGATGCATCTATGATCCATCTGTGATACATCTATGATACATCTATAATTCATCTATGATCCATCTATGATCCATCTGTGATCCATCTATGATACATCTATGATCCATCTATAATGCATCTATGATCCATCTATGAACCATCTGTGATGCACCTATGATGCATCTATGATGCACCTATGATGCATCTATGATGCACCTATGATGCACCTATGATGCATCTATGATGCATCTATGATGCACCTATGATGCACCTATGATGCATCTATGATGCACCTATGATGCATCTATGATGCAACTATGATGCATCTATGATGCACCTATGATGCATCTATGATGATGCATCTATGATCCATCTGTGATCCATCTATGATCCATCTATGATCCATCTATGATTCATCTATGATCCATCTGTGATCCATCTATGATGCATCTATTATCCATCTATGATGCACCTATGATGCATCTATGATGCACCTATGATCCATCTATGATTCATCTATGATCCATCTATGATTCATCTATGATCCATCTATGATCCATCTATGATTCATCTATGATCCATCTATGATCCATCTGTGATCCATCTATGATACATCTATGATGCACCTATGATGCACATATGATGCACCTATGATGCACATATGATGCACCAATGATGCATCTATGATGCACCTATGATGCATCTATGATGCACCTATGATGCATATATGATGCACCTATGATGCATCTATGATGCACCTATGATGAACCTATGATGCATCTATGATGCACCTATGATGCACATATGATGCACCAATGATGCATCTATGATGCACCTATGATGCATCTATGATGCACCTATGATGCATCTATGATGCACCTATGATGCATCTATGATGCACCTGTGATGCATCTATGATGCACCTATGATGCACCTAAGATGCATCTATGATGCACCTATGATGCACATATGATGCACCAATGATGCATCTACGATGCACCTAAGATCCATCTATGATCTATCTGTGATCCATTTGTGATGCATTTATGATGCATCTATGATCCATCTGTGATACATCTATGATACATCTATGATTCATCTATGATCCATCTATGATCCTATCACAGATAGATCATAGATGCATCATAAATGCATCACAAATGGATCAAAGATAGATCATAGATGGATCATAGGTGCATCATAGATGCATCATAGGTGCATCATATGTGCATCATAGGTGCATCATATGTGCATCATAGGTGCATCATAGATGCATCATAGGTGCATCATAGGTGCATCATAGATGCATCATAGGTGCATCATAGATGCATCATAGGTGCATCATAGATGCATCATAGGTGCATCATAGATGCATCATAGGTGCATCATATGTGCATCATAGGTGCATCATATGTGCATCATAGGTGCATCATAGATGCATCATAGATGTATCATAGATGGATCACAGATGGATCATAGATGGATCATAGATGAATCATAGATGGATCATAGATGGATCATAGATGAATCATAGATGGATCATAGATGAATCATAGATGAATCAAAGATAGATCATAGATGTATCATAGATGGATCACAGATGGATCATAGAAGGATCATAGATGAATCATAGATGTATCATAGATGTATCACAGATGGATCATAGATGCATCATAAATGCATCACAAATGGATCAAAGATAGATCATAGATGGATCATAGGTGCATCATAGATGGATCATAGGTGCATCATAGATGGATCATAGGTGCATCATAGATGGATCATAGATGCATCATAGGTGGATCATAGATGGATCACAGATGGATCATAGATGCATCATAAATGAATCAAAGATGGATCATAGGTGCATCATAGATGCATCATAGGTGCATCATAGATGCATCATAGGTGCATCATAGGTGCATCATAGGTGCATCATAGGTGCATCATAGATGCATCATAGGTGGATCACAGATGGTTCATAGATGCTATTATATTATCCATCTATGATGCACCTATGATGCATCTATGATGCACCTATGATCCATCTATGATTCATCTATGATCCATCTATGATTCATCTATGATCCATCTATGATTTATCTATGATCCATCTATGATTCATCTATGATCCATCTATGATTCATCTATGATCCATCTGTATCATAGATGGATCACAGATGGATCATAGATGGATCATAGATGAATCATAGATGGATCATAGATGGATCATAGATGAATCATAGATGGATCATAGATGAATCATAGATGGATCATAGATGAATCATAGATGGGCATCATAGATGGATCATAGGTGCATCATAAATGGATCATAGATGCATCATAGGTGCATCATAGATGCATCATAGGTGCATCATAGATGCATCATAGGTGCATCATAGATGCATGATGCATCTATGATGCACCTATGATGCATCTATGATGCATCTATGATGCACCTATGATGCATCTATGATGCACCTATGATCCATCTATGATTCATCTATGATCCATCTATGATCCATCTGTGATCCATCTATGATACATCTATGATCTATCTTTGATTCATCTATGATTCATCTATGATCCATCTATGATTCATCTATGATCCATCTATGATCCATCTATGATTCATCTATGATCCATCTATGATCCATCTGTGATCCATCTATGATACATCTATGATGCACCTATGATGCACATATGATGCACCTATGATGCACATATGATGCACCAATGATGCATCTATGATGCACCTATGATGCATCTATGATGCACCTATGATGCATCTATGATGCACCTATGATGCATCTATGGTGCACCTATGATGCATCTATGATGCACCTATGATGCATCTATGATGCACCTATGATGAACCTATGATGCATCTATGATGCACCTATGATGAACCTATGATGCATCTATGATGCACCTATGATGCACATATGATGCACCAATGATGCATCTATGATGCACCTATGATGCATCTATGATGCACCTATGATGCATCTATGATGCACCTATGATGCATCTATGATGCACCTATGATGCATCTATGATGCATCTATGATCCATCTATGATGCACCTATGATCCATCTATGATGCACCTATGATCCATCTATGATGCACCTATGATCCATCTATGATCTATCTTTGATCCATTTGTGATGCATTTATGATGCATCTATGATCCATCTGTGATACATCTATGATACATCTATGATTCATCTATGATCCTTCTATGATCCATCTGTGATCCATCTATGATACATCTATGATCTATCTTTGATTGGTATGTTCAAAAACATACCAAGATGGATCTTGGTTGATCCATCTATGATCCATCTGTGATCCATCTATGATACAGATGGATCATAGATGAATCATAGATGGATCATAGATGAATCATAGATGGATCATAGATAAATCATAGATGGATCATAGATGAATCATAGATGGATCATAGATGAATCATAGATGGATCATAGGTGCATCATAGATGCATCATAGGTGCATCATAGATGGATAATAGAATAGCATCTATGAACCATCTGTGATCCACCTATGATGCATCTATGATGCACCTATGATGCACCTATGATGCACCTATGATGCACCTATGATGCATCTATGATGCACCTATGATGCATCTATGATGCACCTATGATCTATCTTTGATCCATTTGTGATGCATTTATGATGCATCTATGATCCATCTGTGATACATCTATGATACATCTATGATTCATCTATGATCCTTCTATGATCCATCTGTGATCCATCTATGATACATCTATGATCTATCTTTGATTCATCTATGATTCATCTATGATCCATCTATGATTCATCTATGATCCATCTATGATCCATCTATGATTCATCTATGATCCATCTATGATCCATCTGTGATCCATCTGTGATCCATCTATGATACAGATGGATCATAGATGAATCATAGATGGATCATAGATGAATCATAGATGGATCATAGATAAATCATAGATGGATCATAGATGAATCATAGATGGATCATAGATGAATCATAGATGGATCATAGGTGCATCATAGATGCATCATAGGTGCATCATAGATGGATAATAGAATAGCATCTATGAACCATCTGTGATCCACCTATGATGCATCTATGATGCACCTATGATGCACCTATGATGCACCTATGATGCACCTATGATGCATCTATGATGCACCTATGATGCATCTATGATGCACCTATGATCTATCTTTGATCCATTTGTGATGCATTTATGATGCATCTATGATCCATCTGTGATACATCTATGATACATCTATGATTCATCTATGATCCTTCTATGATCCATCTGTGATCCATCTATGATACATCTATGATCTATCTTTGATTCATCTATGATTCATCTATGATCCATCTATGATTCATCTATGATCCATCTATGATCCATCTATGATTCATCTATGATCCATCTATGATCCATCTGTGATCCATCTATGATACATCTATGATGCATCTATGATGCACCTATGATGCACATATGATGCACCTATGATGCACATATGATGCACCTATGATGCATCTATGATGCACCTATGATGCATCTATGATGCACCTATGATGCATCTATGATGCACCTATGATGCATCTATGATGCGCCTATGATGCACCTATGATGCAT
Source organism: Macrosteles quadrilineatus (assembly GCF_028750875.1). Classification (NCBI taxonomy): domain Eukaryota; kingdom Metazoa; phylum Arthropoda; class Insecta; order Hemiptera; family Cicadellidae; genus Macrosteles; species Macrosteles quadrilineatus. The sequence goes on from NW_026542713.1 coordinate 120,580, forward strand.
CTATGATGCACCTATGATGCATCTATGATGCACCTATGATGCATCTATGATGCACCTATGATGCATCTATGATGCACCTATGATGCACCAATGATGCACCAATGATGCATCTATGATGCACCTATGATGCATCTATGATGCACCTATGATGCATCTATGATGCACCTATGATGCATCTATGATGCACCTATGATGCATCTATGATGCACCTATGATGCATCTATGATGCACCTATGATGCATCTATGATGCATCTATGATCCATCTATGATGCACCTATGATCCATCTATGATGCCCATCTATGATTCATCTATGATCCATCTATGATTCATCTATGATCCATCTATGATTCATCTATGATCCATCTATGATTCATCTATGATCCATCTATGATCCATCTATGATTCATCTATGATCCATCTATGATCCGTCTGTGATCCATCTATGATACCAATCAAAGATAGATCATAGATGTATCATAGATGGATCACAGATGGATCATAGAAGGATCATAGATGAATCATAGATGTATCATAGATGTATCACAGATGGATCATAGATGCATCATAAATGCATCACAAATGGATCAAAGATAGATCATAGATGGATCATAGGTGCATCATAGATGGATCATAGGTGCATCATAGATGGATCATAGGTGCATCATAGATGGATCATAGATGCATCATAGATGCATCATAGGTGCATCATAGATGCATCATAGGTGCATCATAGATGCATCATAGGTGCATCATAGATGCATCATTGGTGCATCATATGTGCATCATAGGTGCATCATAGATGCATCATAGGTTCATCATAGGTGCATCATAGATGCATCATAGGTTCATCATAGGTGCATCATAGATGCATCATAGGTGCATCATAGATGCATCATAGGTGCACCATAGATGCATCATAGGTGCATCATAGATGCATCATAGGTGCATCATAGATGCATCATAGGTGCATCATAGATGCATCATTGGTGCATCATATGTGCATCATAGGTGCATCATATGTGCATCATAGGTGCATCATAGATGTATCATAGATGGATCACAGATGGATCATAGATGGATCATAGATGAATCATAGATGGATCATAGATGGATCATAGATGAATCATAGATGGATCATAGATGAATCATAGATGAATCAAAGATAGATCATAGATGTATCATAGATGGATCACAGATGGATCATAGATGGATCATAGATGAATCATAGATGGATCATAGGTGCATCATAGATGCATCATAGGTGCATCATAGATGGATAATAGATGCATCATAGATGGATCACAGATGGATCATAGATGAATCATAGATGGATCATAGATGGATCATAGATGGATCACAGATGGATCATAGATGCATCATAAATGCATCACAAATGAATCAAAGATGGATCATAGGTGCATCATAGATGCATCATAGGTGCATCATAGATGCATCATAGGTGCATCATAGATGCATCATAGGTGCATCATAGATGCATCATAGGTGCATCATAGATGCATCATAGGTGCATCATAGATGCATCATAGGTGCATCATAGATGCATCATAGGTGCATCATAGATGCATCAAAGGTGCATCATAGATGCATCAAAGGTGCATCATAGATGCATCATAGGTGCATCATAGATGCATCATAGGTGCATCATAGATCATCCTATCATAGATGGATCATAGATGCATCATAAATGCATCACAAATGGATCAAAGATAGATCATAGATGGATCATAGGTGCATCATAGATGGATCATAGGTGCATCATAGATGGATCATAGGTGCATCATAGATGGATCATAGATGGGCATCATAGATGGATCATAGGTGCATCATAGATGCATCATAGGTGCATCATAGATGCATCATAGGTGCATCATAGATGCATCATAGGTGCATCATAGGTGCATCATATGTGCATCATAGGTGCATCATATGTGCATCATAGGTGCATCATAGATGCATCATAGATGCATCATAGGTGCATCATAGATGCATCATAGGTGCATCATAGGTGCATCATAAATGCATCACAAATGGATCAAAGATAGATCATAGATGGATCATAGGTGCATCATAGATGGATCATAGGTGCATCATAGATGGATCATAGATGCATCATAGATGCATCATAGGTGCATCATAGATGCATCATAGGTGCATCATAGATGCATCATAGGTGCATCATAGATGCATCATAGATGCATCATAGGTGCATCATAGATGCATCATGATGCACCTATAATGCATCTATGATGCACCTATGATGCATCTATGATGCACCTATGATGCATCTATGATGCATCTATGATGTACCTATGATGCACCTATGATGCACCTATGATGCACCTATGATGCATCTATGATGCATCTATGATCCATCTATGATGCACCTATGATCCATCTATGATGCACCTATGATCCATCTATGATCTATCTTTGATCCATTTGTGATGCATTTATGATGCACCTATGATGCACCTATGATGCATCTATGATGCACCTATGATGCATCTATGATGCACCTATGATGCACATATGATGCACCAATGGTGCATCTATGATGCACCTATGATGCATCTATGATGCACCTATGATGCATCTATGATGCACCTATGATGCATCTATGATGCACCTGTGATGCACCTATGATGCATCTATGATGCATCTATGATCCATCTATGATGCACCTATGATCCATCTATGATGCACCTATGATCCATCTATGATGCACCTATGATCCATCTATGATCTATCTTTGATCCATTTGTGATGCATTTATGATGCATCTATGATCCATCTGTGATACATCTATGATACATCTATGATTCATCTATGATCCTTCTATGATCCATCTGTGATCCATCTATGATACATCTATGATCTATCTTTGATTCATCTATGATTCATCTATGATCCATCTATGATTCATCTATGATCCATCTATGATCCATCTATGATTCATCTATGATCCATCTATGATCCATCTGTGATCCATCTATGATACATCTATGATGCATCTATGATGCACCTATGATGCACATATGATGCACCTATGATGCACATATGATGCACCTATGATGCATCTATGATGCACCTATGATGCATCTATGATGCACCTATGATGCATCTATGATGCACCTATGATGCATCTATGATCCATCTATGATGCACCTATGATCAATCTATGATGCACCTATGATCCATCTATGATGCACCTATGATCCATCTATGATCTATCTTTGATCCATTTGTGATGCATTTATGATGCATCTATGATCCATCTGTGATAGGATCATAGATGGATCATAGATGAATCATAGATGTATCATAGATGTATCACAGATGGATCATAGATGCATCATAAATGCATCACAAATGGATCACAGATAGATCATAGATGGATCATAGGTGCATCATAGATGGATCATAGGTGCATCATAGATGGATCATAGGTGCATCATAGATGGATCATAGATGCATCATAGGTTCATCATAGATGCATCATAGGTGCATCATAGGTGCATCATAGATGCATCATAGGTGCATCATAGATGCATCATAGGTGCATCATAGATGCATCATTGGTGCATCATAGGTGCATCATAGATGCATCATAGGTGCATCATAGGTGCATCATAGGTGCATCATAGATGCATCATGGGTGCATCATAGATGCATCATAGGTGCATCATAGATGCATCATAGGTGCATCATAGATGCATCATAGGTGCATCATAGATGCATCATTGGTGCATCATATGTGCATCATAGGTGCATCATATGTGCATCATAGGTGCATCATAGATGTATCATAGATGGATCACAGATGGATCATAGATGGATCATAGATGAATCATAGATGGATCATAGATGGATCATAGATGAATCATAGATGGATCATAGATGAATCATAGATGAATCAAAGATAGATCATAGATGTATCATAGATGGATCACAGATGGATCATAGATGGATCATAGATGAATCATAGATGGATCATAGATTGATCATAGATGAATCATAGATGGATCATAGATGAATCATAGATGGATCATAGATGAATCATAGATGGATAATAGATGAATCATAGATGGATCATAGATGAATCATAGATGGATCATAGGTGCATCATAGATGCATCATAGGTGCATCATAGATGGATAATAGAATAGCATCTATGAACCATCTGTGATCCACCTATGATGCATCTATGATGCACCTATGATGCACCTATGATGCATCTATGATGCACCTATGATGCACCTATGATGCATCTATGATGCACCTATGATGCATCTATGATGCACCTATGATCCATCTTTGATTCATTTGTGATGCATTTATGATGCATCTATGATCCATCTGTGATCCATCTATGATCCATCTATGATCCATCTATGATTCATCTATGATCCATCTGTGATCCATCTATGATGCATCTATTATCCATCTATGATGCACCTATGATGCATCTATGATGCACCTATGATCCATCTATGATTCATCTATGATCCATCTATGATTCATCTATGATCCATCTATGATCCATCTATGATTCATCTATGATCCATCTATGATCCATCTGTGATCCATCTATGATACATCTATGATGCACCTATGATGCACATATGATGCACCTATGATGCACATATGATGCACCAATGATGCATCTATGATGCACCTATGATGCATCTATGATGCACCTATGATGCATATATGATGCACCTATGATGCATCTATGATGCACCTATGATGAACCTATGATGCATCTATGATGCACCTATGATGCACATATGATGCACCAATGATGCATCTATGATGCACCTATGATGCATCTATGATGCACCTATGATGCATCTATGATGCACCTATGATGCATCTATGATGCACCTGTGATGCATCTATGATGCACCTATGATGCACCTAAGATGCATCTATGATGCACCTATGATGCACATATGATGCACCAATGATGCATCTACGATGCACCTAAGATCCATCTATGATCTATCTGTGATCCATTTGTGATGCATTTATGATGCATCTATGATCCATCTGTGATACATCTATGATACATCTATGATTCATCTATGATCCATCTATGATCCTATCACAGATAGATCATAGATGCATCATAAATGCATCACAAATGGATCAAAGATAGATCATAGATGGATCATAGGTGCATCATAGATGCATCATAGGTGCATCATATGTGCATCATAGGTGCATCATATGTGCATCATAGGTGCATCATAGATGCATCATAGGTGCATCATAGGTGCATCATAGATGCATCATAGGTGCATCATAGATGCATCATAGGTGCATCATAGATGCATCATAGGTGCATCATAGATGCATCATAGGTGCATCATAGATGCATCATAGGTGCATCATATGTGCATCATAGGTGCATCATATGTGCATCATAGGTGCATCATAGATGCATCATAGATGTATCATAGATGGATCACAGATGGATCATAGATGGATCATAGATGAATCATAGATGGATCATAGATGGATCATAGATGAATCATAGATGGATCATAGATGAATCATAGATGAATCAAAGATAGATCATAGATGTATCATAGATGGATCACAGATGGATCATAGAAGGATCATAGATGAATCATAGATGTATCATAGATGTATCACAGATGGATCATAGATGCATCATAAATGCATCACAAATGGATCAAAGATAGATCATAGATGGATCATAGGTGCATCATAGATGGATCATTGGTGCATCATAGATGGATCATAGGTGCATCATAGATGGATCATAGATGCATCATAGGTGCATCATAGATGCATCATAGGTGCATCATAGATGCATCATAGGTGCATCATAGATGCATCATAGGTGCATCATAGATGCATCATAGGTGCATCATAGATGCATCATTGGTGCATCATATGTGCATCATAGGTGCATCATAGATGCATCATAGGTTCATCATAGGTGCATCATAGATGCATCATAGGTTCATCATAGGTGCATCATAGATGCATCATAGGTGCATCATAGATGCATCATAGGTGCATCATAGATGCATCATAGGTGCATCATAGATGCATCATAGGTGCATCATAGATGCATCATAGGTGCATCATAGATGCATCATTGGTGCATCATATGTGCATCATAGGTGCATCATATGTGCATCATAGGTGCATCATAGATGTATCATAGATGGATCACAGATGGATCATAGATGGATTATAGATGAATCATAGATGGATCATAGATGGATCATAGATGAATCATAGATGGATCATAGATGAATCATAGATGAATCAAAGATAGATCATAGATGTATCATAGATGGATCACAGATGGATCATAGATGGATCATAGATGAATCATAGATGGATCATAGATGGATCATAGATGAATCATAGATGGATCATAGATGAATCATAGATGGATCATAGATGAATCATAGATGGATCATAGATGAATCATAGATGGATCATAGGTGCATCATAGATGCATCATAGGTGCATCATAGATGGATCATAGATGAATCATAGATGGATCATAGGTGCATCATAGATGCATCATAGGTGCATCATAGATGGATAATAGATGCATCATAGATTGATCACAGATGGATCATAGATGAATCATAGATGGATCATAGATGGATCATAGATGGATCACAGATGGATCATAGATGCATCATAAATGCATCACAAATGAATCAAAGATGGATCATAGGTGCATCATAGATGCATCATAGGTGCATCATAGATGCATCATAGGTGCATCATAGATGCATCATAGGTGCATCATAGATGCATCATAGGTGCATCATAGATGCATCATAGGTGCATCATAGATGCATCATAGGTGCATCATAGATGCATCATAGGTGCATCATAGATGCATCATAGGTGCATCATAGATGCATCATAGGTGCATCATAGATGCAGAATAGGTGCATCATAGATGCATCATAGGTGCATCATAGATGGATCACAGATGGATCATAGATGAATCATAGATGGATCATAGATGGATCATAGATGGATCACAGATGGATCATAGATGCATCATAAATGCATCACAAATGAATCAAAGATGGATCATAGGTGCATCATAGATGCATCATAGGTGCATCATAGATGCATCATAGGTGCATCATAAATGCATCATAGGTGCATCATAGATGCATCATAGATGCATCATAGGTGCATCATAGGTGCATCATAGGTGCATCATAGGTGCATCATAGATGCATCATAGATGCATCAAAGGTGCATCATAGATGCATCATAGGTGCATCATAGATGGATCACAGATGGATCATAGATGAATCATAGATGGATCATAGATGGATCATAGATGGATCACAGATGGATCATAGATGCATCATAAATGCATCACAAATGAATCAAAGATGGATCATAGGTGCATCATAGATGCATCATAGGTGCATCATAGATGCATCATAGGTGCATCATAGATGCATCATAGGTGCATCATAGATGCATCATAGATGCATCATAGGTGCATCATAGATGCATCAAAGGTGCATCATAGATGCATCATAGGAGCATCATAGATGCATCATAGGTGCATCATAGATGCATCATAGGTGCATCATAGATCATCCTATCACAGATGGATCATAGATGCATCATAAATGCATCACAAATGGATCAAAGATAGATCATAGATGGATCATAGGTGCATCATAGATGGATCATAGGTGCATCATAGATGGATCATAGGTGCATCATAGATGGATCATAGATGCATCATAGGTGCATCATAGATGCATCATAGGTGCATCATAGATGCATCATAGGTGCATCATAGATGCATCATAGGTGCATCATAGGTGCATCATATGTGCATCATAGGTGCATCATATGTGCATCATAGGTGCATCATAGATGCATCATAGATGCATCATAGATGCATCATAGGTGCATCATAGATGCATCATAGGTGCATCATAGGTGCATCATAAATGCATCACAAATGGATCAAAGATAGATCATAGATGGATCATAGGTGCATCATAGATGGATCATTGGTGCATCATAGATGGATCATAGATGCATCATAGATGCATCATAGGTGCATCATAGATGCATCATAGGTGCATCATAGGTGCATCATAGATGCATCATAGATGCATCATAGGTGCATCAAAGATGCATCATAGGTGCATCATAGATGCATTATAGGTGCATCATAGATGCATCATAGGTGCATCATAGATGCATCATTGGTGCATCATATGTGCATCATAGGTGCATCATAGATGCATCATATGTGCATCATAGGTGCATCATAGATGCATCATTGGTTCATCATAGGTGCATCATAGATGCATCATAGGTGCATCATATATGCATCATAGGTGCATCATAGATGCATCATAGGTGCATCATAGGTGCATCATAGATGCATCATAGGTGCATCATAGATGCATCATTGGTGCATCATATGTGCATCATAGGTGCATCATATGTGCATCATAGGTGCATCATAGATGGATCACAGATGGATCATAGATGGATCATAGATGAATCATAGATGGATCATAGATGGATCATAGATGAATCATAGATGGATCATAGATGAATCATAGATGAATCAAAGATAGATCATAGATGTATCATAGATGGATCACAGATGGATCATAGATGGATCATAGATGAATCATAGATGGATCATAGATGGATCATAGATGGATCATAGATGAATCATAGATGGATCATAGATGAATCATAGATGGATCATAGGTGCATCATAGATGCATCATAGGTGCATCATAGATGGATAATAGATGCATCATAGATGGATCACAGATCGATCATAGATGAATCATAGATGGATCATAGATGGATCATAGATGGATCACAGATGGATCATAGATGCATCATAAATGCATCACAAATGAATCAAAGATGGATCATAGGTGCATCATAGATGCATCATAGGTGCATCATAGATGCATCATAGGTGCATCATAGGTGCATCATAGGTGCATCATAGATGCATCATAGGTGGATCACAGATGGTTCATAGATGCTATTCTATTATTCATCTATGATGCACCTATGATGCATCTATGATGCACCTATGATGCATCTATGATGCATCTATGATGCACCTATGATGCATCTATGATGCACCAATGATGCATCAATGATGCACCAATGATGCACCAATGATGCATCTATGATGCACCTATGATGCATCTATGATTCAAAATTCAAAAATTCATAATTCAAAATTCAAAATTCTTTATTGAGTGCTCTTATACAGCTTAACAGCCAATTACATAAGGCACTAATACACGATAACATAACTTACATGCAAGACAACTACCCTACAGCAAACAGCATACAACTTTGACACATGCACATAAAAAATATTAATAATAGAAATAGTTTGAAACTGGTTTTAAATAACTATATTACTTATAGATAAATGAATAAATAAATTACTGATAAATAAATAAATCTATATGCACTAACAAAGAACCATAAAATAAACAATTATATGCAACATGCAACCAGCAAACATGACTAATTGGCACTTTTCATTAAAAATTATTTATATTACTATTTAATTTAAATCTAAACATACTTAAAGAATCATTAAAGATATCCACTTCTCGGCAAGACAAATTATATAACCTACACATGTTGTTTAGAGGTGAATAGAAGCCCAAATTAGTTCTTGAATATGGTATAAAAAATAAATTTGCATTTCGTGAGGTGAGGCGAGGAACAGCAAAGCTGATACATGAAGCTAAATCACTATTGTCAACGCTACCATCCAAAAGCTTATATAAGAAAAGTAATGCATTTAATTTACTTCTTTTTGTTAGGCTAGGGACTTCAAAAATATCTAATAACTCAGAATATGGCATCAAATTAGTATAAAATCCAAAAGCTTTATAAAATAAAAATTTTAAAAACTTCTTCTGAATGTTCTCAATCATATCTGAAAGATAATTTACATGAGGATACCAGATCAATGCTCCATACTCAAGTTTAGATCGAACCAGAGAAAAGAATAACAACTTTAAAGATGTGGGGTTCTCAAAATATATACTTGACCTCTTTATAAATCCTATTAATGAGTATGAAGCTTTACATAATGCAATCACATGATCATTAAATGAAAACTTTGAATCAAAAATTACTCCTAGATCTTTCATTGATGACTTTCTGTCCAATATTATGTCTTCCATTTTATAATCAAACATTATTTGAAATTTGGGTGTTTTTCTTGTATAGGAAACTACTGAGCACTTAGAAACATTGAATTTTAAATGCTTCCTACTCCAAATGATCAAGGAATCTATGTCTTGCTGCAACTCATAACAGTCATGTACATCATCAATTGTTTTATATAATTTCAAATCATCTGCATATAATAAAACTTGACTATTTTTGACATAATTTTGTATGTCATTAATAAATATTATGAAAAGCAAAGGTCCTAAATTTGATCCTTGAGGAACACCTGATCCGACTACAAGTTTCTCTGAGATATATCCATCACAACAAACATATTGTTTTCTTTTATACAGATATGAACTAAAAAACTCTACAAGTGATGGAGTTAATCCAAAATAATTTAACTTTGATAGCAGAGTTAAATGATCAACTTTATCAAAAGCCTTTTCAAAGTCAGTGTAAATAACATCAACTTGTTGGTTATTGTCAATTTTAGTGCAACAAAACTGTGAAAAACTCATCAAATTTGAATTAATTGATCTCTTGGGGAAAAATCCATGTTGATATCTACTAATATATTTTTTAACATGAGAAAAAAGTCTGTTATGCACCTATGATGCATCTATGATGCACCTATGATGCATCTATGATGCACCTATGATGCATCTATGATGCACCTATGATGCATCTATGATGCACCTATGATGCATCTATGATGCATCTATGATGCACCTATGATGCATCTATGATGCACCTATGATGCATCTATGATCCATCTATGATGCACCTATGATCCATCTATGATGCCCATCTATGATTCATCTATGATCCATCTATGATTCATCTATGATCCATCTATGATTCATCTATGATCCATCTATGATCCATCTATGATTCATCTATGATCCATCTATGATCCATCTGTGATCCATCTATGATACAGATGGATCATAGATGAATCATAGATGGATCATAGATGAATCATAGATGGATCATAGATGAATCATAGATGCATCATAGATGGATCATAGATGAATCATAGATGGATCATAGATGAATCATAGATGAATCAAAGATAGATCATAGATGTATCATAGATGGATCACAGATGGATCATAGAAGGATCATAGATGAATCATAGATGTATCATAGATGTATCACAGATGGATCATAGATGCATCATAAATGCATCACAAATGGATCAAAGATAGATCATAGATGGATCATAGGTGCATCATAGATGGATCATAGGTGCATCATAGATGGATCATAGGTGCATCATAGATGGATCATAGATGCATCATAGATGCATCATAGGTGCATCATAGATGCATCATAGGTGCATCATAGATGCATCATAGGTGCATCATAGATGCATCATAGGTGCATCATAGATGCATCATAGGTGCATCATAGATGCATCATAGGTGCATCATAGATGCATCATTGGTGCATCATATGTGCATCATAGATGCATCATAGATGCATCATAGGTGCATTATAGATGCCTCATAGGTGCATCATAGATGCATCATAGATGCATCATAGGTGCATCATAGATGCATCATAGGTGCATCATAGATGCATCATAGGTGCATCATAGATGCATCATAGGTGCATCATAGATGCATCATAGGTGCATCATAGATGCATCATAGGTGCATCATAGATGCAGAATAGGTGCATCATAGATGCATCATAGGTGCATCATAGATGGATCACAGATGGATCATAGATGAATCATAGATGGATCATAGATGGATCATAGATGGATCACAGATGGATCATAGATGCATCATAAATGCATCACAAATGAATCAAAGATGGATCATAGGTGCATCATAGATGCATCATAGGTGCATCATAGATGCATCATAGGTGCATCATAGATGCATCATAGGTGCATCATAGATGCATCATAGGTGCATCATAGATGCATCATAGGTCCATCATAGATGCATCATAGATGCATCAAAGGTGCATCATAGATGCATCATAGGTGCATCATAGATGGATCACAGATGGATCATAGATGGATCACAGATGGATCATAGATGAATCATAGATGGATCACAGATGGATCATAGATGCATCATAAATGCATCACAAATGAATCAAAGATGGATCATAGGTGCATCATAGATGCATCATAGGTGCATCATAGATGCATCATAGGTGCATCATAGATGCATCATAGGTGCATCATAGATGCATCATAGATGCATCATAGGTGCATCATAGATGCATCAAAGGTGCATCATAGATGCATCATAGGTGCATCATAGATGCATCATAGGTGCATCATAGATGCATCATAGGTGCATCATAGATGCATCATAGGTGCATCATAGATGCATCATAGGTGCATCATAGATCATCCTATCACAGATGGATCATAGATGCATCATAAATGCATCACAAATGGATCAAAGATAGATCATAGATGGATCATAGGTGCATCATAGATGGATCATAGGTGCATCATAGATGGATCATAGGTGCATCATAGATGGATCATAGATGCATCATAGGTGCATCATAGATGCATCATAGGTGCATCATAGATGCATCATAGGTGCATCATAGATGCATCATAGGTGCATCATAGGTGCATCATATGTGCATCATAGGTGCATCATATGTGCATCATAGATGCATCATAGATGCATCATAGATGCATCATAGATGCATCATAGATGCATCATAGGTGCATCATAGATGCATCATAGGTGCATCATAGGTGCATCATAAATGCATCACAAATGGATCAAAGATAGATCATAGATGGATCATAGGTGCATCATAGATGCATCATAGGTGCATCATAGGTGCATCATAGATGCATCATAGATGCATCATAGGTGCATCAAAGATGCATCATAGGTGCATCATAGATGCATTATAGGTGCATCATAGATGCATCATAGGTGCATCATAGATGCATCATTGGTGCATCATATGTGCATCATAGGTGCATCATAGATGCATCATATGTGCATCATAGGTGCATCATAGATGCATCATAGGTTCATCATAGGTGCATCATAGATGCATCATAGGTGCATCATATATGCATCATAGGTGCATCATAGATGCATCATAGGTGCATCATAGGTGCATCATAGATGCATCATAGGTGCATCATAGATGCATCATTGGTGCATCATATGTGCATCATAGGTGCATCATATGTGCATCATAGGTGCATCATAGATGTATCATAGATGGATCACAGATGGATCATAGATGGATCATAGATGAATCATAGATGGATCATAGATGGATCATAGATGAATCATAGATGGATCATAGATGAATCATAGATGAATCAAAGATAGATCATAGATGTATCATAGATGGATCACAGATGGATCATAGATGGATCATAGATGAATCATAGATGGATCATAGATGGATCATAGATGGATCATAGATGAATCATAGATGGATCATAGATGAATCATAGATGGATCATAGGTGCATCATAGATGCATCATAGGTGCATCATAGATGGATAATAGATGCATCATAGATGGATCACAGATCGATCATAGATGAATCATAGATGGATCATAGATGGATCATAGATGGATCACAGATGGATCATAGATGCATCATAAATGCATCACAAATGAATCAAAGATGGATCATAGGTGCATCATAGATGCATCATAGGTGCATCATAGATGCATCATAGGTGCATCATAGGTGCATCATAGGTGCATCATAGATGCATCATAGGTGGATCACAGATGGTTCATAGATGCTATTCTATTATCCATCTATGATGCACCTATGATGCATCTATGATGCACCTATGATCCATCTATGATTCATCTATGATCCATCTATGATTCATCTATGTTCCATCTATGATTCATCTATGATCCATCTATGATTCATCTATGATCCATCTATGATTCATCTATGATCCATCTGTATCATAGATGGATCACAGATGGATCATAGATGGATCATAGATGAATCATAGATGGATCATAGATGGATCATAGATGAATCATGGATGGATCATAGATGAATCATAGATGGATCATAGATGAATCATAGATGGGCATCATAGATGGATCATAGGTGCATCATAGATGGATCATAGATGCATCATAGGTGCATCATAGATGCATCATAGGTGCATCATAGATGCATGATGCATCTATGATGCACCTATGATGCATCTATGATGCATCTATGATGCACCTATGATGCATCTATGATGCACCAATGATGCATCAATGATGCACCAATGATGCACCAATGATGCATCTATGATGCACCTATGATGCATCTATGATTCAAAATTCAAAAATTCAAAATTCAAAATTCAAAATTCTTTATTGAGTGCTCTTATACAGCTTAACAGCCAATTACATAAGGCACTAATACACGATAACATAACTTACATGCAAGACAACTACCCTACAGCAAACAGCATACAACTTTGACACATGCACATAAAAAATATTAATAATAGAAATAGTTTGAAACTGGTTTTAAATAACTATATTACTTATAGATAAATGAATAAATAAATTACTGATAAATAAATAAATCTATATGCACTAACAAAGAACCATAAAATAAACAATTATATGCAACATGCAACCAGCAAACATGACTAATTGGCACTTTTCATTAAAAATTATTTATATTACTATTTAATTTAAATCTAAACATACTTAAAGAATCATTAAAGATATCCACTTCTCGGCAAGACAAATTATATAACCTACACATGTTGTTTAGAGGTGAATAGAAGCCCAAATTAGTTCTTGAATATGGTATAAAAAATAAATTTGCATTTCGTGAGGTGAGGCGAGGAACAGCAAAGCTGATACATGAAGCTAAATCACTATTGTCAACGCTACCATCCAAAAGCTTATATAAGAAAAGTAATGCATTTAATTTACTTCTTTTTGTTAGGCTAGGGACTTCAAAAATATCTAATAACTCAGAATATGGCATCAAATTAGTATAAAATCCAAAAGCTTTATAAAATAAAAATTTTAAAAACTTCTTCTGAATGTTCTCAATCATATCTGAAAGATAATTTACATGAGGATACCAGATCAATGCTCCATACTCAAGTTTAGATCGAACCAGAGAAAAGAATAACAACTTTAAAGATGTGGGGTTCTCAAAATATATACTTGACCTCTTTATAAATCCTATTAATGAGTATGAAGCTTTACATAATGCAATCACATGATCATTAAATGAAAACTTTGAATCAAAAATTACTCCTAGATCTTTCATTGATGACTTTCTGTCCAATATTATGTCTTCCATTTTATAATCAAACATTATTTGAAATTTGGGTGTTTTTCTTGTATAGGAAACTACTGAGCACTTAGAAACATTGAATTTTAAATGCTTCCTACTCCAAATGATCAAGGAATCTATGTCTTGCTGCAACTCATAACAGTCATGTACATCATCAATTGTTTTATATAATTTCAAATCATCTGCATATAATAAAACTTGACTATTTTTGACATAATTTTGTATGTCATTAATAAATATTATGAAAAGCAAAGGTCCTAAATTTGATCCTTGAGGAACACCTGATCCGACTACAAGTTTCTCTGAGATATATCCATCACAACAAACATATTGTTTTCTTTTATACAGATATGAACTAAAAAACTCTACAAGTGATGGAGTTAATCCAAAATAATTTAACTTTGATAGCAGAGTTAAATGATCAACTTTATCAAAAGCCTTTTCAAAGTCAGTGTTAATAACATCAACTTGTTGGTTATTGTCAATTTTAGTGCAACAAAACTGTGAAAAACTCATCAAATTTGAATTAATTGATCTCTTGGGGAAAAATCCATGTTGATATCTACTAATATATTTTTTAACATGAGAAAAAAGTCTGTTATGCACCTATGATGCATCTATGATGCACCTATGATGCATCTATGATGCACCTATGATGCATCTATGATGCACCTATGATGCATCTATGATGCACCTATGATGCATCTATGATGCATCTATGATGCACCTATGATGCATCTATGATGCACCTATGATGCATCTATGATCCATCTATGATGCACCTATGATCCATCTATGATGCCCATCTATGATTCATCTATGATCCATCTATGATTCATCTATGATCCATCTATGATTCATCTATGATCCATCTATGATCCATCTATGATTCATCTATGATCCATCTATGATCCATCTGTGATCCATCTATGATACAGATGGATCATAGATGAATCATAGATGGATCATAGATGAATCATAGATGGATCATAGATGAATCATAGATGCATCATAGATGGATCATAGATGAATCATAGATGGATCATAGATGAATCATAGATGAATCAAAGATAGATCATAGATGTATCATAGATGGATCACAGATGGATCATAGAAGGATCATAGATGAATCATAGATGTATCATAGATGTATCACAGATGGATCATAGATGCATCATAAATGCATCACAAATGGATCAAAGATAGATCATAGATGGATCATAGGTGCATCATAGATGGATCATAGGTGCATCATAGATGGATCATAGGTGCATCATAGATGGATCATAGATGCATCATAGATGCATCATAGGTGCATCATAGATGCATCATAGGTGCATCATAGATGCATCATAGGTGCATCATAGATGCATCATAGGTGCATCATAGATGCATCATAGGTGCATCATAGATGCATCATTGGTGCATCATATGTGCATCATAGGTGCATCATAGATGCATCATAGGTTCATCATAGGTGCATCATAGATGCATCATAGGTGCATCATAGATGCATCATAGGTGCATCATAGATGCATCATAGGTGCATCATAGATGCATCATAGGTGCATCATAGATGCATCATTGGTGCATCATATGTGCATCATAGGTGCATCATATGTGCATCATAGGTGCATCATAGATGTATCATAGATGGATCATAGATGGATCATAGATGAATCATAGATGGATCATAGATGGATCATAGATGAATCATAGATGGATCATAGATGAATCATAGATGGATCAAAGATGGATCATAGATGTATCATAGATGGATCACAGATGGATCATAGATGGATCATAGATGAATCATAGATGGATCATAGATGGATCATAGATGAATCATAGATGGATCATAGATGAATCATAGATGGATCATAGATGAATCATAGATGGATCATAGATGAATCATAGATGGATCATAGGTGCATCATAGATGCATCATAGGTGCATCATAGATGGATAATAGATGCATCATAGATGGATCACAGATGGATCATAGATGAATCATAGATGGATCATAGGTGCATCATAGATGCATCATAGGTGCATCATAGATGGATAATAGATGCATCATAGATGGATCACAGATGGATCATAGATGGATCATAGATGGATCACAGATGGATCATAGATGCATCATAAATGCATCACAAATGAATCAAAGATGGATCATAGGTGCATCATAGATGCATCATAGGTGCATCATAGATGCATCATAGGTGCATCATAGATGCATCATAGATGCATCATAGATGCATCATAGATGCATCATAGGTGCATCATAGATGCATCATAGGTGCATCATAGATGCATCAAAGGTGCATCATAGATGCATCATAGGTGCATCATAGATGCATCATAGGTGCATCATAGATCATCCTATCACAGATGGATCATAGATGCATCATAAATGCATCACAAATGGATCAAAGATAGATCATAGATGGATCATAGGTGCATCATAGATGGATCATAGGTGCATCATAGATGGATCATAGGTGCATCATAGATGGATCATAGATGCATCATAGATGGATCATAGATGCATCATAGGTGCATCATAGATGCATCATAGGTGCATCATAGATGCATCATAGGTGCATCATAGATGCATCATAGGTGCATCATAGGTGCATCATATGTGCATCATAGGTGCATCATATGTGCATCATAGGTGCATCATAGATGCATCATAGATGCATCATAGATGCATCATAGGTGCATCATAGATGCATCATAGGTGCATAATAGGTGCATCATAAATGCATCACAAATGGATCAAAGATAGATCATATATGGATTATAGGTGCATCATAGATGGATCATAGGTGCATCATAGATGGATCATAGATGCATCATAGATGCATCATAGATGCATCATAGATGCATCATAGATGCATCATAGATGCATCATAGATGCATCATAGATGCATCATAGGTGCATCATAGATGCATCTATGATGCACCTATGATCCACCTATAATCCATCTATGATGCATCTATGAAGCATCTATAATCCATCTATGATGCACCTATGATCCATCTTTGATCCATTTGTGATGCATTTATGATCCATCTGTGATCCATCTATGATACATCTTTGATTCATCTATGATGCATTTATGATGCATCTATGATCCATCTATGATCCATCCATGATGCACCTATGATGCATCTATGATGCACCTATGAGCCATCTTTGATCCATCTACGATCCATCTATGATCCATATATGATCCATTTATGATGCATTTATGATGCATCTATGATCCACCTATGATCCACCTATAATCCATCTATGATGCATCTATGAAGCATCTATAATCCATCTATGATGCATCTATAATCCATCTATGATGCATCTATAATCCATCTATGATGCATCTATAATCTATCTATGATGCATTTATGATCCATCTATAATGCATCTATGATCCATCTATGATCCATTTATGATCTATCCATGATCCATCTATGATGCATCTATAATCCATCTATGATGCATATATGATCCATCTATAATGCATCTATGATCCATCTATGAACCATCTGTGATCCACCTATGATGCATCTATGATGCACCTATGATGCATCTATGATGCACCTATGATGCATCTATGATGCACCTATGATGCATCTATGATGCACCTATGATCCATCTTTGATCCATTTGTGATGCATTTATGATCCATCTGTGATCCATCTATGATACATCTATGATCCATCTATGATCCATCTGTGATCCATCTATGATACATCTATTATCCATCTATGATCCATCCATGATCCATCCATGATGCATCTATGATGCACCTATGATCCATCTATGATGCACCTATGATCCATCTATGATCCATCTTTGATCCATTTGTGATGCATTTATGATGCATCTATGATCCATCTGTGATCCATCTATGATACATCTATGATCCATCTATGATCCATCTTTGATTCATCTATGATGCATTTATGATGCATCTATGATCCATCTATGATCCATCCATGATGCACCTATGATGCATCCATGATGCACCTATGATGCATCCATGATGCACCTATGATGCATCTATGATGCACCTATGATGCATCTATGATGCACCTATGATCCATCTATGATGCACCTATGATCCATCTATGATGCACCTATGATCCATCTATGATGCACCTATGATCAATCTATGATCCATCTTTGATCCATTTGTGATGCATTTATGATGCATCTATGATCCATCTGTGATACATCTATGATACATCTATGATTCATCTATGATCCATCTATGATCCATCTGTGATCCATCTATGATACATCTATGATCCATCTATAATGCATCTATGATCCATCTATGAACCATCTGTGATGCACTTATGATGCATCTATGATGCACCTATGATGCATCTATGATGCACCTATGATGCACCTATGATGCATCTATGATGCACCTATGATGCATCTATGATGCAACTATGATGCATCTATGATGCACCTATGATGCATCTATGATGCACCTATGATGCATCTATGATGCACCTATGATGCATCTATGATGCACCTATGATGCATCTATGATGCACCTATGATCCATCTTTGATCCATTTGTGATGCATTTATGATGCATCTATGATCCATCTGTGATCCATCTATGATACATCTATGATTCATCTATGATCCATCTATGATCCATCTGTGATCCATCTATGATGCATCTTTTATCCATCTATGATCCATCCATGATCCATCCATGATGCATCTATGATGCACTAATGATCCATCTATGATCCATCTGTGATCCATCTATGATACATCTATGATCTATCTTTGATTCATCTATGATTCATCTATGATCCATCTATGATTCATCTATGATCCATCTATGATCCATCTATGATTCATCTATGATCCATCTATGATCCATCTGTGATCCATCTATGATACATCTATGATCTATCCATGATGCATCTATGATGCACCTATGATGCACATATGATGCACCTATGATGCACATATGATGCACCTATGATGCACATATGATGCACCTATGATGCATCTATGATGCACCTATGATGCATCTATGATGCATCTATGATGCACCTATGATGCATCTATGATGCACCTATGATGCATCTATGATGCACCTATGATGCATCTATGATGCACCTATGATGCATCTATGATGCATCTATGATGCACCTATGATCCATCTATGATGCACCTATGATCCATCTATGATCTATCTTTGATCCATTTGTGATGCATTTATGATGCATCTAAGATCCATCTGTGATACATCTATGATACATCTATGATTCATCTATGATCCATCTATGATCCATCTGTGATCCATCTATGATACATCTATGATCCATCTTTGATTCATCTATGATGCATTTATGATGCATCTATGATCTATCTATGATCCATTTGTGATGCATTTATGATGCATCTATGATCCATCTGTGATCCATCTATGATACATCTATGATTCATCTATGATTCATCTATGATCTATCTATGATCCATCTGTGATCCATCTATGATACATCTATGATCCACCTTTGATTCATCTATGATGCATTTATGATGCATCTATGATCTATCTATGATCCATCCATGATGCACCTATGATGCATCTATGATGCACCTATGATGCATCTTTGATGTACCTATGATCCATCTATGATGCACCTATGATCCATCGATAATGCACCTATGATCCATCTATGATGCACCTATGATCCATCTATGATCCATCTTTGATCCATTTTTGATGCATCTATGATGCATCTATGATCCATCTGTAATCCATCTATGATACATCTATGATCCATCTATGATCCATCTGTGATCCATCTATGATACATCTATTATCCATCTATGATCCATCCATGATCCATCCATGATGCATCTATGATGCACCTATGATCCATCTATGATGCACCTATGATCCATCTTTGATCCATTTGTGATCCATTGATTCATTGATCCATTGATCTTTGATCCATTTGTGATGCATTTATGATGCATCTATGATCCATCTGTGATCCATCTATGATACATCTATGATCCATCTATGATCCATCTTTGATTCATCTATGATGCATTTATGATGCATCTATGATCCATCTATGATCCATCCATGATGCACCTATGATGCATCCATGATGCACCTATGATGCATCCATGATGCACCTATGATGCATCTATGATGCACCTATGATGCATCTATGATGCACCTATGATCCATCTATGATGCACCTATGATCCATCTATGATGCACCTATGATCCATCTATGATGCACCTATGATCCATCTATGATCCATCTTTGATCCATTTGTGATGCATTTATGATGCATCTATGATCCATCTGTGATACATCTATGATACATCTATGATTCATCTATGATCCATCTATGATCCATCTGTGATCCATCTATGATACATCTATGATCCATCTATAATGCATCTATGATCCATCTATGAACCATCTGTGATGCACCTATGATGCATCTATGATGCACCTATGATGCATCTATGATGCACCTATGATGCACCTATGATGCATCTATGATGCACCTATGATGCATCTATGATGCAACTATGATGCATCTATGATGCACCTATGATGCATCTATGATGCACCTATGATGCATCTATGATGCACCTATGATGCATCTATGATGCACCTATGATGCATCTATGATGCACCTATGATCCATCTTTGATCCATTTGTGATCCATCTATGATTCACCTATGATCCATCTATGATCCATCTTTGATCCATTTGTGATGCATTTATGATGCATCTATGATCCATCTGTGATCCATCTATGATACATCTATGATTCATCTATGATCCATCTATGATCCATCTGTGATCCATCTATGATACATCTATGATCTATCTTTGATTCATCTATGATTCATCTATGATCCATCTATGATTCATCTATGATCCATCTTTGATTCATCTATGATGCATTTATGACGCATCTATGATCTATCTATGATCCATCCATGATGCACCTATGATGCATCTATGATGCACCTATGATGCATCTTTGATGTACCTATGATCCATCTATGATGCACCTATGATCCATCTATGATGCACCTATGATCCATCTATGATCCATCTTTGATCCATTTGTGATGCATCTATGATGCATCTATGATCCATCTGTGATCCATCTATGATGCATCTATTATCCATCTATGATCCATCCATGATCCATCCATGATGCATCTATGATGCACCTATGATCCATCTATGATGCACCTATGATCCATCTATGATCCATCTTTGATCCATTTGTGATGCTTTTATGATGCATCTATGATCCATCTGTGATCCATCTATGATCCATCTATGATCCATCTATGATTCATCTATGATCCATCTGTGATCCATCTATGATCCATCTTTGATCCATTTGTGATGCATTTATGATGCATCTATGATCCATCTGTGATCCATCTATGATACATCTATGATTCATCTATGATCCATCTATGATCCATCTGTGATCCATCTATGATACATCTATGATCCATCTTTGATCCATCTTTGATTCATTTATGATGCATCTGTGATGAATCTATGATCCATCTATAATGCATCTTTGATCCATCTATGATCCATCTATGATCCATCTATAGTTCAACAATTACATAGTTTTTATCATGGCTTCCTTATCTTTAAATAACACAGCTTGTTTTCTCTATAAATAATATAGCAATATTTGAATTAAAACAGAGATGTTCAAGACTTGCATTCATGTGTACAAGGGTGTATGAATAGCAAACCGGTAACACTAATTTGCATAACATATTAATCCTGGAGCTCTGTCTTATGCGCGGTTGTGAGTGTTTTAAGCTCATATTTGTATTTCGTTAAGTCTTTGAACATCATAGATCATAGATGGATCATAGATGAATCATAGATGGATCATAGATGGATCATAGATGAATCATAGATGGATCATAGATGAATCATAGATGGATCATAGATGAATCATAGATGGATCATAGATGAATCATAGATGGATCATAGATGAATAATTGATGGATCATAGGTGCATCATAGATGCATCATAGGTGCATCATAGATGGATAATAGAATAGCATCTATGAACCATCTGTGATCCACCTATGATGCATCTATGATGCACCTATGATGCACCTATGATGCATCTATGATGCACCTATGATCCATCTTTGATTCATTTGTGATGCATTTATGATGCATCTATGATCCATCTGTGATCCATCTATGATCCATCTATGATCCATCTATGATTCATCTATGATCCATCTGTGATCCATCTATGATGCATCTATTATCCATCTATGATGCACCTATGATGCATCTATGATGCACCTATGATCCATCTATGATTCATCTATGATCTATCTATGATTCATCTATGATCCATCTATGATTCATCTATGATCCATCTATGATTCATCTATGATCTATCTATGATCCATCTATGATTCATCTATGATCCATCTATGATCCATCTGTGATCCATCTATGATACATCTATGATCTATCTTTGATTCATCTATGATTCATCTATGATCCATCTATGATTCATCTATGATCCATCTATGATCCATCTATGATTCATCTATGATCCATCTATGATCCATCTGTGATCCATCTATGATACATCTATGATGCACCTATGATGCACATATGATGCACCTATGATGCACATATGATGCACCAATGATGCATCTATGATGCACCTATGATGCATCTATGATGCACCTATGATGCATATATGATGCACCTATGATGCATATATGATGCACCTATGATGCATCTATGATGCACCTATGATGAACCTATGATGCATCTATGATGCACCTATGATGCACATATGATGCACCAATGATGCATCTATGATGCACCTATGATGCATCTATGATGCACCTATGATGCATCTATGATGCATCTATGATGCACCTATGATGCATCTATGATGCACCTATGATGCACCTATGATGCATTTATGATGCACCTATGATCCATCTATGATCTATCTGTGATCCATTTGTGATGCATTTATGATGCATCTATGATCCATCTGTGATACATCTATGATACATCTATGATTCATCTATGATCCATCTATGCGCCTATCACAGATAGATCATAGATGCATCATAAATGCATCACAAATGGATCAAAGATAGATCATAGATGGATCATAGGTGCATCATAGATGCATCATAGGTGCATCATATGTGCATCATATGTGCATCATAGGTGCATCATAGATGCATCATAGGTGCATCATAGATGCATCATAGGTGCATCATAGATGCATCATAGGTGCATCATAGATGCATCATAGTTGCATCATATGTGCATCATAGGTGCATCATATGTGCATCATAGGTGTATCATATGTGCATCATAGGTGCATCATAGATGCATCATAGATGTATCATAGATGGATCACAGATGGATCATAGATGGATCATAGATGAATCATAGATGGATCATAGATGGATCATAGATGAATCATAGATGGATCATAGATGAATCATAGATGAATCAAAGATAGATCATAGATGTATCATAGATGGATCACAGATGGATCATAGAAGGATCATAGATGAATCATAGATGTATCATAGATGTATCACAGATGGATCATAGATGCATCATAAATGCATCACAAATGGATCAAAGATAGATCATAGATGGATCATAGGTGCATCATAGATGGATCATAGGTGCATCATAGATGGATCATAGATGCATCATAGGTGCATCATAGATGCATCATAGGTGCATCATAGATGCATCATAGGTGCATCATAGATGCATCATAGGTGCATCATAGATGCATCATAGGTGCATCATAGATGCATCATTGGTGCATCATATGTGCATCATAGGTGCATCATAGATGCATCATAGGTTCATCATAGGTGCATCATAGATGCATCATAGGTTCATCATAGGTGCATCATAGATGCATCATAGGTGCATCATAGATGCATCATAGGTGCATCATAGATGCATCATAGGTGCATCATAGATGCATCATAGGTGCATCATAGATGCATCATTGGTGCATCATATGTGCATCATAGGTGCATCATATGTGCATCATAGGTGCATCATAGATGTATCATAGATGGATCACAGATGGATCATAGATGGATCATAGATGAATCATAGATGGATCATAGATGGATCATAGATGAATCATAGATGGATCATAGATGAATCATAGATGAATCAAAGATAGATCATAGATGTATCACAGATGGATCATAGATGGATAATAGATGAATCATAGATGGATCATAGATGGATCATAGATGAATCATAGATGGATCATAGATGAATCATAGATGGATCATAGATGAATCATAGATGGATCATAGATGAATCATAGATGGATCATAGGTGCATCATAGATGCATCATAGGTGCATCATAGATGGATAATAGATGCATCATAGATGGATCACAGATGGATCATAGATGAATCATAGATGGATCATAGATGGATCATAGATGGATCACAGATGGATCATAGATGCATCATAAATGCATCACAAATGAATCAAAGATGGATCATAGGTGCATCATAGATGCATCATAGGTGCATCATAGATGCATCATAGGTGCATCATAGATGCATCATAGGTGCATCATAGATGCATCATAGGTGCATCATAGGTGCATCATAGATGCATCATAGGTGCATCATAGATGCATCAAAGGTGCATCATAGATGCATCATAGGTGCATCATAGATGCATCATAGGTGCATCATAGATCATCCTATCACAGATGGATCATAGATGCATCATAAATGCATCACAAATGGATCAAAGATAGATCATAGATGGATCATAGGTGCATCATAGATGGATCATAGGTGCATCATAGATGGATCATAGGTGCATCATAGATGGATCATAGATGCATCATAGGTGCATCATAGATGCATTAAAGGTGCATCATAGATGCATCATAGGTGCATCATAGATGCATCATAGGTGCATCATAGGTGCATCATATGTGCATCATAGGTGCATCATAGATGCATCATAGATGCATCATAGATGCATCATAGGTGCATCATAGATGCATCATAGGTGCATCATAGGTGCATCATAAATGCATCACAAATGGATCAAAGATAGATCATAGATGGATCATAGGTGCATCATAGATGGATCATTGGTGCATCATAGATGGATCATAGATGCATCATAGATGCATCATAGGTGCATCATAGATGCATCATAGGTGCATCATAGGTGCATCATAGATGCATCATAGGTGCATCATAGATGCATCATAGATGCATCATAGGTGCATCATAGATGCATCATAGGTGCATCATAGATGCATTATAGGTGCATCATAGATGCATCATAGGTGCATCATAGATGCATCATTGGTGCATCATATGTGCATCATAGGTGCATCATAGATGCATCATAGGTTCATCATAGGTGCATCATAGATGCATCATAGGTGCATCATATATGCATCATAGGTGCATCATAGATGCATCATAGGTGCATCATAGATGCATCATTGGTGCATCATATGTGCATCATAGGTGCATCATATGTGCATCATAGGTGCATCATAGATGTATCATAGATGGATCACAGATGGATCATATATGGATCATAGATGAATCATAGATGGATCATAGATGGATCATAGATGAATCATAGATGGATCATAGATGAATCATAGATGAATCAAAGATAGATCATAGATGTATCATAGATGGATCACAGATGGATCATAGATGGATCATAGATGAATCATAGATGGATCATAGATGGATCATAGATGAATCATAGATGGATCATAGATGAATCATAGATGGATCATAGATGAATCATAGATGGATCATAGATGAATCATAGATGGATCATAGGTGCATCATAGATGCATCATAGGTGCATCATAGATGAATAATAGATGCATCATAGATGGATCACAGATGGATCATAGATGCATCATAAATGCATCACAAATGAATCAAAGATGGATCATAGGTGCATCATAGATGCATCATAGGTGCATCATAGATGCATCATAGGTGCATCATAGGTGCATCATAGGTGCATCATAGGTGCATCATAGATGCATCATAGATGGATCATAGATGCATCATAGGTGCATCATAGATGCATCATAGGTGCATCATAGATGCATCATAGGTGCATCATAGATGCATCATAGGTGCATCATAGATGCATCATAGGTCCATCATAGATGCATCATAGGTGCATCATAGATGCATCATAGGTGCATCATAGGTGCATCATAGATGCATCATAGGTGCATCATAGATGCATCATAGGTGCATCATAGATGGATCATAGGTGCATCATAGATGGATCATAGATGCATCATATGATCCATCTTTGATCCATTTGTGATGCATTTATGATGCATCTATGATCCATCTGTGATACATCTATGATACATCTATGATTCATCTATGATCCATCTATGATCCATCTGTGATCCATCTATGATACATCTATGATCCATCTATAATGCATCTATGATCCATCTATGATCCATCTATAATGCATCTATGATCCATCTATGAACCATCTGTGATGCCCCTATGATGCATCTATGATGCACCTATGATGCATCTATGATGCACCTATGATGCACCTATGATGCATCTATGATGCACCTATGATGCATCTATGATGCACCTATGATGCATCTATGATGCACCTATGATCCATCTATGATGCACCTATGATCCATCTATGATGCACCTATGATCCATCTATGATGCACCTATGATCCATCTATGATCCATCTTTGATCCATTTGTGATGCATTTATGATGCATCTATGATCCATCTGTGAAACATCTATGATACATCTATGATTCATCTATGATCCATCTATGATCCATCTGTGATCCATCTATGATACATCTATGATCCATCTATAATGCATCTATGATCCATCTATGAACCATCTGTGATGCACCTATGATGCATCTATGATGCACCTATGATGCATCTATGATGCACCTATGATGCACCTATGATGCATCTATGATGCACCTATGATGCATCTATGATGCAACTATGATGCATCTATGATGCACCTATGATGCATCTATGATGCACCTATGATGCATCTATGATGCACCTATGATGCATCTATGATGCACCTATGATGCATCTATGATGCACCTATGATCCATCTTTGATCCATTTGTGATGCATTTATGATGCATCTATGATCCATCTGTGATCCATCTATGATACATCTATGATTCATCTATGATCCATCTATGATCCATCTGTGATCCATCTATGATGCATCTATTATCCATCTATGATCCGTCCATGATCCATCCATGATGCATCTATGATGCACCAATGATCCATCTATGATCCATCTGTGATCCATCTATGATACATCTATGATCTATCTTTGATTCATCTATGATTCATCTATGAACCATCTATGATTCATCTATGATCCATCTATGATCCATCTATGATTCATCTATGATCCATCTATGATCCATCTGTGATCCATCTATGATACATCTATGATCTATCCATGATGCATCTATGATGCACCTATGATGCACATATGATGCACCTATGATGCACATATGATGCACCTATGATGCATCTATGATGCACCTATGATGCATCTATGATGCATCTATGATGCACCTATGATGCACCTATGATGTATCTATGATGCATCTATGATGCACCTATGATGCATCTATGATGCACCTATGATGCATCTATGATGCACCTATGATGCATCTATGATGCATCTATGATGCACCTATGATCCATCTATGATGCACCTATGATCCATCTATGATCCATCTTTGATTCATCTATGATGCATTTATGATGCATCTATGATCTATCTATGATCCATTTGTGATGCATTTATGATGCATCTATGATCCATCTGTGATCCATCTATGATACATCTATGATTCATCTATGATTCATCTATGATCTATCTATGATCCATCTGTGATCCATCTATGATACATCTATGATCCATCTTTGATTCATCTATGATGCATTTATGATGCATCTATGATCTATCTATGATCCATCCATGATGCACCTATGATGCATCTTTGATGCACCTATGATGCATCTTTGATGTACCTATGATCCATCTATGATGCACCTATGATCCATCGATAATGCACCTATGATCCATCTATGATGCACCTATGATCCATCTATGATCCATCTTTGATCCATTTTTGATGCATCTATGATGCATCTATGATCCATCTGTAATCCATCTATGATACATCTATGATCCATCTATGATCCATCTGTGATCCATCTATGATACATCTATTATCCATCTATGATCCATCCATGATCCATCCATGATGCATCTATGATGCACCTATGATCCATCTATGATGCACCTATGATCCATCTATGATCCATCTTTGATCCATTTGTGATGCATTTATGATGCATCTATGATCCATCTGTGATCCATCTATGATACATCTATGATCCATCTATGATCCATCTTTGATTCATCTATGATGCATTTATGATGCATCTATGATCCATCTATGATCCATCCATGATGCACCTATGATGCATCCATGATGCACCTATGATGCATCCATGATGCACCTATGATGCATCTATGATGCACCTATGATGCATCTATGATGCACCTATGATCCATCTATGATGCACCTATGATCCATCTATGATGCACCTATGATCCATCTATGATGCACCTATGATCCATCTATGATCCATCTTTGATCCATTTGTGATGCATTTATGATGCATCTATGATCCATCTGTGATACATCTATGATACATCTATGATTCATCTATGATCCATCTATGAACCATCTGTGATGCACCTATGATGCATCTATGATCCATCTTTGATTCATCTATGATGCATTTATGATGCATCTATGATCTATCTATGATCCATCCATGATGCACCTATGATGCATCTATGATGCACCTATGATGCATCTTTGATGTACCTATGATCCATCTATGATGCACCTATGATCCATCGATAATGCACCTATGATCCATCTATGATGCACCTATGATCCATCTATGATCCATCTTTGATCCATTTTTGATGCATCTATGATGCATCTATGATCCATCTGTAATCCATCTATGATGCATCTATTATCCATCTATGATCCATCCATGATCCATCCATGATGCATCTATGATCCATCCATGATGCATCTATGATGCACCTATGATCCATCTATGATGCACCTATGATCCATCTATGATCCATCTTTGATCCATTTGTGATGCATTTATGATGCATCTATGATCCATCTGTGATCCATCTATGATACATCTATGATCCATCTATGATCCATCTTTGATCCATTTGTGATGCATTTATGATGCATCTATGATCCATCTGTGATCCATCTATGATACATCTATGATTCATCTATGATCCATCTATGATCCATCTGTGATCCATCTATGATACATCTATGATCCATCTTTGATCCATCTTTGATTCATTTATGATGCATCTGTGATGAATCTATGATCCATCTATAATGCATCTTTGATCCATCTATGATCCATCTATGATCCATCTATAGTTCAACAATTACATAGTTTTTATCATGGCTTCCTTATCTTTAAATAACACAGCTTGTTTTCTCTATAAATAATATAGCAATATTTGAATTAAAACAGAGATGTTCAAGACTTGCATTCATGTGTACAAGGGTGTATGAATAGCAAACCGGTAACACTAATTTGCATAACATATTAATCCTGGAGCTCTGTCTTATGCGCGGTTGTGAGTGTTTTAAGCTCATATTTGTATTTCGTTAAGTCTTTGAACATCATAGATCATAGATGGATCATAGATGAATCATAGATGGATCATAGATGGATCATAGATGAATCATAGATGGATCATAGATGAATCATAGATGGATCATAGATGAATCATAGATGGATCATAGATGAATCATAGATGGATCATAGATGAATAATTGATGGATCATAGGTGCATCATAGATGCATCATAGGTGCATCATAGATGGATAATAGAATAGCATCTATGAACCATCTGTGATCCACCTATGATGCATCTATGATGCACCTATGATGCACCTATGATGCATCTATGATGCACCTATGATGCATCTATGATGCACCTATGATCCATCTTTGATTCATTTGTGATGCATTTATGATGCATCTATGATCCATCTGTGATCCATCTATGATCCATCTATGATCCATCTATGATTCATCTATGATCCATCTGTGATCCATCTATGATGCATCTATTATCCATCTATGATGCACCTATGATGCATCTATGATGCACCTATGATCCATCTATGATTCATCTATGATCTATCTATGATTCATCTATGATCCATCTATGATTCATCTATGATCCATCTATGATTCATCTATGATCTATCTATGATCCATCTATGATTCATCTATGATCCATCTATGATCCATCTGTGATCCATCTATGATACATCTATGATCTATCTTTGATTCATCTATGATTCATCTATGATCCATCTATGATTCATCTATGATCCATCTATGATCCATCTATGATTCATCTATGATCCATCTATGATCCATCTGTGATCCATCTATGATACATCTATGATGCACCTATGATGCACATATGATGCACCTATGATGCACATATGATGCACCAATGATGCATCTATGATGCACCTATGATGCATCTATGATGCACCTATGATGCATATATGATGCACTTATGATGCATATATGATGCACCTATGATGCATCTATGATGCACCTATGATGAACCTATGATGCATCTATGATGCACCTATGATGCACATATGATGCACCAATGATGCATCTATGATGCACCTATGATGCATCTATGATGCACCTATGATGCATCTATGATGCATCTATGATGCACCTATGATGCATCTATGATGCACCTATGATGCACCTATGATGCATCTATGATGCACCTATGATCCATCTATGATCTATCTGTGATCCATTTGTGATGCATTTATGATGCATCTATGATCCATCTGTGATACATCTATGATACATCTATGATTCATCTATGATCCATCTATGATCCTATCACAGATAGATCATAGATGCATCATAAATGCATCACAAATAGATCAAAGATAGATCATAGATGGATCATAGGTGCATCATAGATGCATCATAGGTGCATCATATGTGCATCATATGTGCATCATAGGTGCATCATAGGTGCATCATAGATGCATCATAGGTGCATCATAGATGCATCATAGATGCATCATAGGTGCATCATATGTGCATCATAGGTGCATCATATGTGCATCATAGGTGCATCATATGTGCATCATAGGTGCATCATAGATGCATCATAGATGTATCATAGATGGATCACAGATGGATCATAGATGGATCATAGATGAATCATAGATGGATCATAGATGGATCATAGATGAATCATAGATGGATCATAGATGAATCATAGATGAATCAAAGATAGATCATAGATGTATCATAGATGGATCACAGATGGATCATACAAGGATCATAGATGAATCATAGATGCATCATAGATGTATCACAGATGGATCATAGATGCATCATAAATGCATCACAAATGGATCAAAGATAGATCATAGATGGATCATAGGTGCATCATAGATGGATCATAGGTGCATCATAGATGGATCATAGGTGCATCATAGATGGATCATAGATGCATCAAAGGTGCATCATAGATGCATCATAGGTGCATCATAGATGCATCATAGGTGCATCATAGATGCATCATAGGTGCATCATAGATGCATCATAGGTGCATCATAGATGCATCATAGGTGCATCATAGATGCATCATTGGTGCATCATATGTGCATCATAGGTGCATCATAGATGCATCATAGGTTCATCATAGGTGCATCATAGATGCATCATAGGTTCATCATAGGTGCATCATAGATGCATCATAGGTGCATCATAGATGCATCATAGGTGCATCATAGATGCATCATAGGTGCATCATAGATGCATCATAGGTGCATCATAGATGCATCATAGGTGCATCATAGATGCATCATTGGTGCATCATATGTGCATCATAGGTGCATCATATGTGCATCATAGGTGCATCATAGATGTATCATAGATGGATCACAGATGGATCATAGATGGATCATAGATGAATCATAGATGGATCATAGATGGATCATAGATGAATCATAGATGGATCATAGATGAATCATAGATGAATCAAAGATAGATCATAGATGTATCATAGATGGATCACAGATGGATCATAGATGGATCATAGATGAATCATAGATGGATCATAGATGGATCATAGATGAATCATAGATGGATCATAGATGAATCATAGATGGATCATAGATGAATCATAGATGGATCATAGATGAATCATAGATGGATCATAGGTGCATCATAGATGCATCATAGGTGCATCATAGATGGATAATAGATGCATCATAGATGGATCACAGATGGATCATAGATGAATCATAGATGGATCATAGATGGATCATAGATGGATCACAGATGGATCATAGATGCATCATAAATGCATCACAAATGAATCAAAGATGGATCATAGGTGCATCATAGATGCATCATAGGTGCATCATAGATGCATCATAGGTGCATCATAGATGCATCATAGGTGCATCATAGATGCATCATAGGTGCATCATAGGTGCATCATAGATGCATCAAAGGTGCATCATAGATGCATAAAAGGTGCATCATAGATGCATCATAGGTGCATCATAGATGCATCATAGGTGCATCATAGATCATCCTATCACAGATGGATCATAGATGCATCATAAATGCATCACAAATGGATCAAAGATAGATCATAGATGGATCATAGGTGCATCATAGATGGATCATAGGTGCATCATAGATGGATCATAGGTGCATCATAGATGGATCATAGATGCATCATAGGTGCATCATAGATGCATCATAGGTGCATCATAGATGCATCATAGGTGCATCATAGATGCATCATAGGTGCATCATAGGTGCATCATATGTGCATCATAGGTGCATCATATGTGCATCATAGGGGCATCATAGATGCATCATAGATGCATCATAGATGCATCATAGGTGCATCATAGATGCATCATAGGTGCATCATAGGTGCATCATAAATGCATCACAAATGGATCAAAGATAGATCATAGATGGATCATAGGTGCATCATAGATGGATCATTGGTGCATCATAGATGGATCATAGATGCATCATAGATGCATCATAGGTGCATCATAGATGCATCATAGGTGCATCATATGTGCATCATAGATGCATCATAGGTGCATCATAGATGCATCATAGATGCATCATAGGTGCATCATAGATGCATCATAGGTGCATCATAGATGCATTATAGGTGCATCATAGATGCATCATAGGTGCATCATAGATGCATCATTGGTGCATCATATGTGCATCATAGGTGCATCATAGATGCATCATAGGTTCATCATAGGTGCATCATAGATGCATCATAGGTGCATCATATATGCATCATAGGTGCATCATAGATGCATCATAGGTGCATCATAGATGCATCATTGGTGCATCATATGTGCATCATAGGTGCATCATATGTGCATCATAGGTGCATCATAGATGTATCATAGATGGATCACAGATGGATCATAGATGGATCATAGATGAATCATAGATGGATCATAGATGGATCATAGATGAATCATAGATGGATCATAGATGAATCATAGATGAATCAAAGATAGATCATAGATGTATCATAGATGGATCACAGATGGATCATAGATGGATCATAGATGAATCATAGATGGATCATAGATGGATCATAGATGAATCATAGATGGATCATAGATGAATCATAGATGGATCATAGATGAATCATAGATGGATCATAGATGAATCATAGATGGATCATAGGTGCATCATAGATGCATCATAGATGCATCATAGATGGATAATAGATGCATCATAGATGGATCACAGATGGATCATAGATGAATCATAGATGGATCATAGATGGATCATAGATGGATCACAGATGGATCATAGATGCATCATAAATGCATCACAAATTAATCAAAGATGGATCATAGGTGCATCATAGATGCATCATAGGTGCATCATAGATGCATCATAGGTGCATCATAGGTGCATCATAGGTGCATCATAGGTGCATCATAGGTGCATCATAGATGCATCATAGATGCATCATAGGTGCATCATAGATGCATCAAAGGTGCATCATAGATGCATCATAGGTGCATCATAGATGCATCATAGGTGCATCATAGATCATCCTATCACAGATGGATCATAGATGCATCATAAATGCATCACAAATGGATCAAAGATAGATCATAGATGGATCATAGGTGCATCATAGATGGATCATAGGTGCATCATAGATGGATCATAGGTGCATCATAGATGGATCATAGATGCATCATAGGTGCATCATAGATGCATCATAGGTGCATCATAGATGCATCATAGGTGCATCATAGATGCATCATAGGTGCATCATAGGTGCATCATATGTGCATCATAGGTGCATCATATGTGCATCATAGGTGCATCATAGATGCATCATAGATGCATCATAGATGCATCATAGGTGCATCATAGATGCATCATAGGTGCATCATAGATGCATCATAGGTGCATCATAGGTGCATCATAAATGCATCACAAATGGATCAAAGATAGATCATAGATGGATCATAGGTGCATCATAGATGGATCATTGGTGCATCATAGATGGATCATAGATGCATCATAGATGCATCATAGGTGCATCATAGATGCATCATAGGTGCATCATAGGTGCATCATAGATGCATCATAGGTGCATCATAGATGCATCATAGATGCATCATAGGTGCATCATAGATGCATCATAGGTGCATCATAGATGCATTATAGGTGCATCATAGATGCATCATAGGTGCATCATAGATGCATCATTTGTGCATCATATGTGCATCATAGGTGCATCATAGATGCATCATAGGTTCATCATAGGTGCATCATAGATGCATCATAGGTGCATCATATATGCATCATAGGTGCATCATAGATGCATCATAGGTGCATCATAGATGCATCATTGGTGCATCATATGTGCATCATAGGTGCATCATATGTGCATCATAGGTGCATCATAGATGTATCATAGATGGATCACAGATGGATCATAGATGGATCATAGATGAATCATAGATGGATCATAGATGGATCATAGATGAATCATAGATGGATCATAGATGAATCATAGATGAATCAAAGATAGATCATAGATGTATCATAGATGGATCACAGATGGATCATAGATGGATCATAGATGAATCATAGATGGATCATAGATGGATCATAGATGAATCATAGATGGATCATAGATGAATCATAGATGGATCATAGGTGCATCATAGATGCATCATAGATGCATCATAGATGGATAATAGATGCATCATAGATGGATCACAGATGGATCATAGATGAATCATAGATGGATCATAGATGGATCATAGATGGATCACAGATGGATCATAGATGCATCATAAATGCATCACAAATGAATCAAAGATGGATCATAGGTGCATCATAGATGCATCATAGGTGCATCATAGATGCATCATAGGTGCATCATAGGTGCATCATAGGTGCATCATAGGTGCATCATAGGTGCATCATAGATGCATCATAGGTGGATCACAGATGGTTCATAGATGCTATTCTATTATCCATCTATGATGCACCTATGATGCATCTATGATGCACCTATGATCCATCTATGATTCATCTATGATCCTTCTATGATTCATCTATGATCCATCTATGATTCATCTATGATCCATCTATGATTCATCTATGATCCATCTATGATTCATCTATGATCCATCTGTATCATAGATGGATCACAGATGGATCATAGATGGATCATAGATGAATCATAGATGGATCATAGATGGATCATAGATGAATCATAGATGGAACATAGATGAATCATAGATGGATCATAGATGAATCATAGATGGGCATCATAGATGGATCATAGGTGCATCATAGATGGATCATAGATGCATCATAGGTGCATCATAGATGCATCATAGGTGCATCATAGATGCATCATAGGTGCATCATAGAAGCATGATGCATCTATGATGCACCTATGATGCATCTATGATGCACCTATGATGCATCTATGATGCACCTATGATGCATCTATGATGCACCAATGATGCATCAATGATGCACCAATGATGCACCAATGATGCATCTATGATGCACCTATGATGCATCTATGATGCAACTATGATGCATCTATGATGCACCTATGATGCATCTATGATGCACCTTTGATGCATCTATGATGCACCTATGATGCATCTATGATGGACCTATGATGCATCTATGATGCACCTATGATGCATCTATGATCCATCTATGATGCACCTATGATCCATCTATGATGCCCAACTATGATTCATCTATGATCCATCTATGATTCATCTATGATCCATCTATGATTCATCTATGATCCATCTATGATCCATCTATGATTCATCTATGATCCATCTATGATCCATCTGTGATCCATCTATGATACAGATGGATCATAGATGAATCATAGATGGATCATAGATGAATCATAGATGGATCATAGATGAATCATAGATGCATCATAGATGGATCATAGATGAATCATAGATGGATCATAGATGAATCATAGATGAATCAAAGATAGATCATAGATGTATCATAGATGGATCACAGATGGATCATAGAAGGATCATAGATGAATCATAGATGTATCATAGATGTATCACAGATGGATCATAGATGCATCATAAATGCATCACAAATGGATCAAAGATAGATCATAGATGGATCATAGGTGCATCATAGATGGATCATAGGTGCATCATAGATGGATCATAGGTGCATCATAGATGGATCATAGATGCATCATAGGTGCATCATAGATGCATCATAGGTGCATCATAGATGCATCATAGGGGCATCATGGATGCATCATAGGTGCATCATAGATGCATCATAGGTGCATCATAGATGCATCATAGGTGCATCATAGATGCATCATTGGTGCATCATATGTGCATCATAGGTGCATCATAGATGCATCATAGGTTCATCATAGGTGCATCATAGATGCATCATAGGTTCATCATAGGTGCATCATAGATGCATCATAGGTGCATCATAGATGCATCATAGGTGCATCATAGATGCATCATAGATGCATCAAAGGTGCATCATAGATGCATCATAGGTGCATCATAGATGCATCATAGGTGCATCATAGGTGCATCATATGTGCATCATAGGTGCATCATAGATGTATCATAGATGGATCACAGATGGATCATAGATGGATCATAGATGAATCATAGATGGATCATAGATGGATCATAGATGAATCATAGATGGATCATAGATGAATCATAGATGAATCAAAGATAGATCATAGATGTATCATAGATGGATCACAGATGGATCATAGATGGATCATAGATGAATCAAAGATGGATCATAGATGGATCATAGATGAATCATAGATGGATCATAGATGAATCATAGATGGATCATAGATGAACCATAGATGGATCATAGATGAATCATAGATGGATCATAGGTGCATCATAGATGCATCATAGGTGCATCATAGATGGATAATAGATGCATCATAGATGGATCACAGATGGATCATAGATGAATCATAGATGGATCATAGATGGATCATAGATGGATCACAGATGGATCATAGATGCATCATAAATGCATCACAAATGAATCAAAGATGGATCATAGGTGCATCATAGATGCATCATAGGTGCATCATAGATGCATCATAGATGCATCATAGGTGCATCATAGATGCATCAAAGGTGCATCATAGATGCATCAAAGGTGCATCATAGATGCATCATAGGTGCATCATAGATGCATCATAGGTGCATCATAGATCATCCTATCACAGATGGATCATAGATGCATCATAAATGCATCACAAATGGATCAAAGATAGATCATAGATGGATCATAGGTGCATCATAGATGGATCATAGGTGCATCATAGATGGATCATAGGTGCATCATAGATGGATCATAGATGCATCATAGGTGCATCATAGATGCATCATAGGTTCATCATAGGTGCATCATAGATGCATCATAGATGCATCATAGATGCATCATAGGTGCATCATAGATGCATCATAGGTGCATCATAGATGCATCATTGGTGCATCATATGTGCATCATAGGTGCATCATATGTGCATCATAGGTGCATCATAGATGTATCATAGATGGATCACAGATGGATCATAGATGGATCATAGATGAATCATAGATGGATCATAGATGGATCATAGATGAATCATAGATGGATCATAGATGAATCATAGATGAATCAAAGATAGATCATAGATGTATCATAGATGGATCACAGATGGATCATAGATGGATCATAGATGAATCATAGATGGATCATAGATGGATCATAGATGGATCATAGATGAATCATAGATGGATCATAGATGAATCATAGATGGATCATAGATGAATCATAGATGGATCATAGGTGCATCATAGATGCATCATAGGTGCATCATAGATGGATAATAGATGCATCATAGATGGATCACAGATGGATCATAGATGAATCATAGATGGATCATAGATGGATCATAGATGGATCACAGATGGATCATAGATGCATCATAAATGCATCACAAATGAATCAAAGGTGGATCATAGGTGCATCATAGATGCATCATAGGTGCATCATAGATGCATCATAGGTGCATCATAGATGCATCATAGGTGCATCATAGATGCATCATAGGTGCATCATAGGTGCATCATAGATGCATCATAGGTGCATCATAGATGCATCAAAGGTGCATCATAGATGCATCATAGGTGCATCATAGATGCATCATAGGTGCATCATAGATCATCCTATCACAGATGGATCATAGATGCATCATAAATGCATCACAAATGGATCAAAGATAGATCATAGATGGATCATAGGTGCATCATAGATGGATCATAGGTGCATCATAGATGGATCATAGGTGCATCATAGATGGATCATAGATGCATCATAGGTGCATCATAGATGCATCATAGGTGCATCATAGATGCATCATAGGTGCATCATAGATGCATCATAGGTGCATCATAGGTGCATCATATGTGCATCATAGGTGCATCATATGTGCATCATAGGTGCATCATAGATGCATCATAGATGCATCATAGATGCATCATAGGTGCATCATAGATGCATCATAGGTGCATCATAGGTGCATCATAAATGCATCACAAATGGATCAAAGATAGATCATAGATGGATCATAGGTGCATCATAGATGGATCATTGGTGCATCATAGATGGATCATAGATGCATCATAGGTGCATCATAGGTGCATCATAGATGCATCATAGGTGCATCATAGATGCATCATAGATGCATCATAGGTGCATCATAGATGCATCATAGATGCATCATAGGTGCATCATAGATGCATTATAGGTGCATCATAGATGCATCATAGGTGCATCATAGATGCATCATTGGTGCATCATATGTGCATCATAGGTGCATCATAGATGCATCATAGGTTCATCATAGGTGCATCATAGATGCATCATAGGTGCATCATATATGCATCATAGGTGCATCATATATGCATCATAGGTGCATCATAGATGCATCATAGGTGCATCATAGATGCATCATTGGTGCATCATATGTGCATCATAGGTGCATCATATGTGCATCATAGGTGCATCATAGATGTATCATAGATGGATCACAGATGGATCATAGATGGATCATAGATGAATCATAGATGGATCATAGATGGATCATAGATGAATCATAGATGGATCATAGATGAATCATAGATGAATCAAAGATAGATCATAGATGTATCATAGATGGATCACAGATGGATCATAGATGGATCATAGATGAATCATAGATGGATCATAGATGGATCATAGATGAATCATAGATGGATCATAGAAGAATCATAGATGGATCATAGATGAATCATAGATGGATCATAGATGAATCATAGATGGATCATAGGTGCATCATAGATGCATCATAGGTGCATCATAGATGGATAATAGATGCATCATAGATGGATCACAGATGGATCATAGATGAATCATAGATGGATCATAGATGGATCATAGATGGATCACAGATGGATCATAGATGCATCATAAATGCATCACAAATAAATCAAAGATGGATCATAGGTGCATCATAGATGCATCATAGGTGCATCATAGGTGCATCATAGGTGCATCATAGGTGCATCATAGATGCATCATAGGTGGATCACAGATGGTTCATAGATGCTATTATATTATCCATCTATGATGCACCTATGATGCATCTATGATGCACCTATGATCCATCTATGATTCATCTATGATCCATCTATGATTCATCTATGATCCATCTATGATTCATCTATGATCCATCTATGATTCATCTATGATCCATCTATGATTCATCTATGATCCATCTGTATCATAGATGGATCACAGATGGATCATAGATGGATCATAGATGAATCATAGATGGATCATAGATGGATCATAGATGAATCATAGATGGATCATAGATGAATCATAGATGGATCATAGATGAATCATAGATGGGCATCATAGATGGATCATAGGTGCATCATAGATGGATCATAGATGCATCATAGGTGCATCATAGATGCATCATAGGTGCATCATAGATGCATCATAGGTGCATCATAGATGCATCATAGATGCATCATAGATGCATCATAGATGCATCATAGGTGCATCATAGATGCATCTATGATGCACCTATGATGCATCTATGATGCACCTATGATGCATCATAGATGGAACATAGATGCATCAAAGATGCATCATAGATGGA
The DNA here is from genome assembly GCF_028750875.1 of Macrosteles quadrilineatus. Lineage (NCBI taxonomy): Eukaryota > Metazoa > Arthropoda > Insecta > Hemiptera > Cicadellidae > Macrosteles > Macrosteles quadrilineatus. Next base: position 163,191 of record NW_026542713.1, read on the forward strand.
ACATAGATGAATCAAAGATGCATCATAGATGCATCTATAATGCATCTATGATTCATCTATGATGCATCTATGATTCATCTATGATGCATCAATGATCCATCTTTGATGCATCTATGATGCATCTATGATTCATCTATGATGCATCAATGATTCATCTATGATGCATCAATGATCCATCTTTGATGCATCTATGATGCATCAATGATCCATCTTTGATGCATCTATGATGCATCTATGATTCATCTATGATGCATCAATGATCCATCTTTGATGCATCTATGATGCATCAATGATCCATCTTTGATGCATCTATAATGCATCTATGATTCATCTATGATGCATCAATGATCCATCTTTAATGCATCTATGATGCATCAATGATCCATCTTTGATGCATCTATGATGCATCAATGATCCATCTTTGATGCATCTTTGATGCATCTATAATTCATCTATGATGCATCAATGATCCATCTTTGATGCATCTATGATGCATCTATGATTCATCTATGATGCATCAATGATCCATCTTTGATGCATCTATGATGCATCTATGATGCATCAATGATCCATCTTTGATGCATCTATGATGCATCTATGATGCATCAATGATCCATCTTTGATGCATCAATGATCCATCTTTGATGCATCTATGATGCATCAATGATCCATCCTATGATGCATCAATGATCCATCTTTGATGCATCTATGATGCATCAATGATCCATCTTTGATACATCTATGATGCATCTATGATTCATCTATGATGCATCAATGATCCATCTATGATGCATCTATGATTCATCTATGATGGATCAATGATCCATCTATGATGCATCTATGTTCCATCTATGATGCATCTATGTTCCATCTATGATGCATTCCATCTATGACGCATCTATGTTCCATCTATGAAGCATCTATGATGTATCTATGATGAATCTATGATGCATCTATGATGCATCTATGATCCATCTATGATGCATCTGTGATCCATCTTTGATGCATCTATGATGCATCAATGATCCATCTTTGATGCATCTATGATGCATCTATGATTCATCTATGATGCATCAATGATCCATCTTTGATTCATCTATGATGCATCAATGATCCATCTTTGATGCATCTATGATGCATCAATGATCCATCTTTGATGCATCTATAATGCATCTATGATGCATCAATGATCCATCTTTGATGCATATATAATGCATCTATGATTCATCTATGATGCATCTATGATTCATCTATGATGCATCAATGATCCATCTTTAATGCATCTATGATGCATCAATGATCCATCTTTGATGCATCTATGATGCATCAATGATCCATCTTTGATGCATCTATGATGCATCAATGATCCATCTTTGATGCATCTATGATGCATCTATGATTCATCTATGATGCATCAAAGATCCATCTTTGATGCATCTATGATGCATCAATGATCCATCTTTGATGCATCTATGATGCATCTATGATTCATCTATGATGCATCAATGATCCATCTTTGATGCATCTATAATGCATCAATGATCCATCTTTGATGCATCTATGATGCATCTATGATTCATCTATGATGCATCAATGATCCATCTTTGATGCATCTATGATGCATCAATGATCCATCTTTGATGCATCTATGATGCATCAATGATCCATCTTTGATGCATCTATGATGCATCTATGATTCATCTATGATGCATCAATGATTCATCTATGATGCATCAATGATCCATCTTTGATGCATCTATGATGCATCAATGATCCATCTTTGATGCATCAATGATCCATCTTTGATGCATCTATGATGCATCTTTGATGCATCTATGATGCATCTATGATTCATCTATGATGCATCAATGATCCATCTTTGATGCATCTATGATGCATCAATGATCCATCTTTGATGCATCTATGATGCATCTATGATTCATCTATGATGCATCAATGATCCATCTTTGATGCATCTATGATGCATCTATGATTCATCTATGATGCATCAATGATCCATCTTTGATGCATCTATGATGCATCAATGATCTATCCTTTGATGCATCTATGATGCATCTATGATTCATCTATGATGCATCAATGATCCATCTTTGATGCATCTATGATGCATCAATGATCCATCTTTGATGCATCTATGATCCATCAATGATCCATCTTTGATGCATCTATGATGCATCAATGATTCATCTATGATGCATCAATGATCCATCTTTGATGCATCTATGATGCATCAATGATCCATCTTTGATGCATCAATGATCCATCTTTGATGCATCTATGATGCATCTATGATTCATCTATGATGCATCAATGATCCATCTTTGATGCATCATAGATGAATCATTGATGCATCATAGATGAATCATAGATGCATCATAGATGCATCAAAGATGGATCATTGATGCATCATAGATGCATCAAAGATGGATCATTGATGCATCATAGATGAATCATAGATGCATCATAGACGCATCATAGATGCATCTATGATGCATCAATGATCCATCTTTGATGCATCAATGATCCATCTTTGATGCATCTATGATGCATCTATGATTCATCTATGATGCATCAATGATCCATCTTTGATGCATCTATGATGCATCTATGATTCATCTATGATGCATCAATGATTCATCTATGATGCATCAATGATCCATCTTTGATGCATCTATGATGCATCAATGATCCATCTTTGATGCATCAATGATCCATCTTTGATGCATCTATGATGCATCTATGATTCATCTATGATGCATCAATGATCCATCTTTGATGCATCTATGATGCATCAATGATCCATCTTTGATGCATCTATGATGCATCTATGATTCATCTATGATGCATCAATGATCCATCTTTGATGCATCTATGATGCATCTATGATTCATCTATGATGCATCAATGATCCATCTTTGATGCATCTATGATGCATCAATGATCCATCCTTTGATGCATCTATGATGCATCTATGATGCATCAATGATCCATCTTTGATGCATCTATGATCCATCTTTGATGCATCTATGATGCATCAATGATCCATCTTTGATGCATCTATGATGCATCAATGATCCATCTTTGATGCATCTATGATGCATCAATGATCCATCTTTGATGCATCTATGATGCATCAATGATTCATCTATGATGCATCAATGATCCATCTTTGATGCATCTATGATGCATCAATGATCCATCTTTGATGCATCAATGATCCATCTTTGATGCATCTATGATGCATCTATGATTCATCTATGATGCATCAATGATCCATCTTTGATGCATCATAGATGAATCATTGATGCATCATAGATGAATCATAGATGCATCATAGATGCATCAAAGATGGATCATTGATGCATCATAGATGCATCAAAGATGGATCATTGATGCATCATAGATGAATCATAGATGCATCATAGATGCATCAAAGATGGATCATTGATGCATCATAGATGAATCATAGATGCTTCATAGATGCATCATAGATGAATCATAGATGCATCATAGATGCATCAAAGATGGATCATTGATGCATCATAGATGAATCATAGATGCATCATAGATGCATCAAAGATGGATCATTGATGCATCATAGATGCATCAAATATGGATCATTGATGCATCATAGATGAATCATAGATGCATCATAGATGCATCAAAGATGGATCATTGATGCGTCATAGATGCATCAAAGATAGATCATTGATGCATCATAGATGCATTAAAGATGGATCATTGATGCATCATAGATGAATCATAGATGCATCATAGATGAATCATAGATGCATTATAGATGCATCAAAGATGGATCATTGATGCATCATAGATGCATCAAAGATGGATCATTGATGCATCATAGATGAATCAAAGATGGATCATTGATGCATCATAGATGAATCATAGATGCATCATAGATGCATCAAAGATGGATCATTGATGCATCATAGATGCATCAAAGATGGATCACAGATGCATTATAGATGGATCATAGATGCATCATAGATGAATCATAGATGCATTATAGATGCATCAAAGATGGATCATTGATGCATCATAGATGCATCAAAGATGGATCATTGATGCATCATAGATGAATCATAGATGCATCATAGATGCATCAAAGGATGGATCATTGATGCATCATAGATGCATCAAAGATGGATCATTGATGCATCATAGATGAATAATAGATGCATCATAGATGCATCATAGATGCATTAAAGATGGAATATTGATGCATCATAGATGCATCAAAGATGGATCATTGATGCATCATAGATGAATCAAAGATGGATCATTGATGCATCATAGATGCATCAAAGATGGATCATTGATGCATCATAGATGAATCATAGATGCATCATAGATGCATCATAGATGCATCAAAGATGGATCATTGATGCATCATAGATGCATCAAAGATGGATCATTGATGCATCATAGATGAATCAAAGATAGATCATTGATGCATTAAGATGCATCAAAGATGGATCATTGATGCATCATAGATGAATCATAGATGCATCATAGATGAATCATAGATGCATCATAGATGCATCAAAGGATGGATCATTGATGCATCATAGATGAATCATAGATGCATCATAGATGCATCAAAGATGGATCATTGATGCATCATAGATGCATCATAGACGAATCGCATCATAGATAGTGCATAGATGCATCAAAATTGGAACATAGATGCATCATATATGGATCAAAGATGCATCATAGATGGCGCATAGATGCATCATAGATGGAACATAGATGCATCAAAGATGCATCATAGATGGAACATAGATGAATCAAAGATGCATCTATGATTCATCTATGATGCATCAATGATTCATCTATGATGCATCAATGATCCATCTTTGATGCATCTATGATGCATCAATGATCCATATTTGATGCATCTATGATGCATCTATGATTCATCTATGATGCATCAATGATCCATCTTTGATGCATCTATGATGCATCAATGATCCATCTTTGATGCATCTATAATGCATCTATGATTCATCTATGATGCATCTATGATTCATCTATGATGCATCAGTGATCCATCTTTAATGCATCTATGATGCATCAATGATCCATCTTTGATGCATCTATGATGCATCAATGATCCATCTTTGATGCATCTTTGATGCATCTATAATTCATCTATGATGCATCAATGATCCATCTTTGATGCATCTATGATGCATCTATGATTCATCTATGATGCATCAATGATCCATCTTTGATGCATCTATGATGCATCTATGATGCATCAATGATCCATCTTTGATGCATCTATGATGCATCTATGATTCATCTATGATGCATCAATGATCCATCTTTGATGCATCTATGATGCATCAATGATCCATCCTATGATGCATCAATGATCCATCCTTGATGCATCTATGATGCATCAATGATCCATCTTTGATACATCTATGATGCATCTATGATTCATCTATGATGCATCAATGATCCATCTATGATGCATCTATGATTCATCTATGATGGATCAATGATCCATCTATGATGCATCTATGTTCCATCTATGATGCATCTATGTTCCATCTATGATGCATTCCATCTATGACGCATCTATGTTCCATCTATGAAGCATCTATGATGTATCTATGATGAATCTATGATGCATCTATGATGCATCTATGATCCATCTATGATGCATCTGTGATCCATCTTTGATGCATCTATGATGCATCAATGATCCATCTTTGATGCATCTATGATGCATCTATGATTCATCTATGATGCATCAATGATCCATCTTTGATTCATCTATGATGCATCAATGATCCATCTTTGATGCATCTATGGTGCATCAATGATCCATCTTTGATGCATCTATAATGCATCTATGATGCATCAATGATCCATCTTTGATGCATATATAATGCATCTATGATTCATCTATGATGCATCTATGATTCATCTATGATGCATCAATGATCCATCTTTAATGCATCTATGATGCATCAATGATCCATCTTTGATGCATCTATGATGCATCAATGATCCATCTTTGATGCATCTATGATGCATCTATGATTCATCTATGATGCATCAATGATCCATCTTTGATGCATCTATGATGCATCAATGATCCATCTTTGATGCATCTATGATGCATCAATGATCCATCTTTGATGCATCTATGATGCATCTATGATTCATCTATGATGCATCAATGATCCATCTTTGGTGCATCTATAATGCATCAATGATCCATCTTTGATGCATCTATGATGCATCTATGATTCATCTATGATGCATCAATGATCCATCTTTGATGCATCTATGATGCATCAATGATCCATCTTTGATGCATCTATGATGCATCAATGATCCATCTTTGATGCATCTATGATGCATCAATGATCCATCTTTGATGCATCTATGATGCATCTATGATTCATCTATGATGCATCAATGATTCATCTATGATGCATCAATGATCCATCTTTGATGCATCTATGATGCATCAATGATCCATCTTTGATGCATCAATGATCCATCTTTGATGCATCTATGATGCATCTATGATTCATCTATGATGCATCAATGATCCATCTTTGATGCATCTATGATGCATCTATGATTCATCTATGATGCATCAATGATCCATCTTTGATGCATCTATGATGCATCAATGATCCATCCTTTGATGCATCTATGATGCATCTATGATTCATCTATGATGCATCAATGATCCATCTTTGATGCATCTATGATGCATCAATGATCCATCTTTGATGCATCTATGATGCATCAATGATCCATCTTTGATGCATCTATGATGCATCAATGATTCATCTATGATGCATCAATGATCCATCTTTGATGCATCTATGATGTATCAATGATCCATCTTTGATGCATCAATGATCCATCTTTGATGCATCTATGATGCATCTATGATTCATCTATGATGCATCAATGATCCATCTTTGATGCATCATAGATGGATCATTGATGCATCATAGATGAATCATAGATGCATCATAGATGCATCAAAGGATGTATCATCGATGCATCATAGATGAATCATAGATGCATCATAGACGCATCATAGATGCATCATTGATGCATCATAGATGCATCAAAGATGGATCATTGATGCATCATAGATGCATCAAAGATGGATCATTGATGCATCATAGATGCATCAAAGATGGATCATTGATGCATCATAGATGAATCATAGATGCATCATAGATGCATCAAAGATGGATCATTGATGCATCATAGATGAATCAAAGATGCATCATAGATAAATCATAGATGCATCATAGATGCATCAAAGATGGATCATTGATGCATCATAGATGCATCAAAGATGGATCATTGATGCATCATAGATGAATCATAGATGCATCATAGATGCATCAAAGATGGATCATTGATGCATCATAGATGCATCAAAGATGGATCACAGATGCATCATAGATGGATCATAGATGCATCATAGATGCATCATAGATTCATCATAGATACATCATAGATGCATCAAAGATGGATCATTGATGCATCATAGATGCATCAAAGATGGATCATTGATGCATCATAGATGCATCAAAGATGGATCATTGATGCATCATAGATGAATCATAGATGCATCATAGATGCATCAAAGATGGATCATTGATGCATCATAGATGCATCAAAGATGGATCATTGATGCATCATAGATGAATCATAGATGCATCATAGATGCATCAAAGATGGATCATTGGTGCATCATAGATGCATCAAAGATGGATCATTGATGCATCATAGATGCATTAAAGATGGATCATTGATGCATCATAGATAAATCATAGATGCATCATAGATGAATCATAGATGCATTATATATGCATCAAAGATGGATCATTGATGCATCATAGATGAATCAAAGATGGATCATTGATGCATCATAGATGCATCAAAGATGGATCATTGATGCATCATAGATGAATCATAGATGCATCATAGATGCATCATAGATGCATCAAAGATGGATCATTGATGCATCATAGATGCATCAAAGATGGATCATTGATGCATCATAGATGAATCAAAGATAGATCATTGATGCATTAAGATGCATCAAAGATGGATCATTGATGCATCATAGATGAATCATAGATGCATCATAGATGAATCATAGATGCATCATAGATGCATCAAAGGATGGATCATTGATGCATCATAGATGAATCATAGATGCATCATAGATGCATCAAAGATGGATCATTGATGCATCATAGATGCATCATAGACGAATCGCATCATAGATAGTGCATAGATGCATCAAAATTGGAACATAGATGCATCATATATGGATCAAAGATGCATCATAGATGGCGCATAGATGCATCATAGATGGAACATAGATGCATCAAAGATGCATCATAGATGGAACATAGATGAATCAAAGATGCATCTATGATTCATCTATGATGCATCAATGATTCATCTATGATGCATCAATGATCCATCTTTGATGCATCTATGATGCATCAATGATCCATATTTGATGCATCTATGATGCATCTATGATTCATCTATGATGCATCAATGATCCATCTTTGATGCATCTATGATGCATCAATGATCCATCTTTGATGCATCTATAATGCATCTATGATTCATCTATGATGCATCTATGATTCATCTATGATGCATCAGTGATCCATCTTTAATGCATCTATGATGCATCAATGATCCATCTTTGATGCATCTATGATGCATCAATGATCCATCTTTGATGCATCTTTGATGCATCTATAATTCATCTATGATGCATCAATGATCCATCTTTGATGCATCTATGATGCATCTATGATTCATCTATGATGCATCAATGATCCATCTTTGATGCATCTATGATGCATCTATGATGCATCAATGATCCATCTTTGATGCATCTATGATGCATCTATGATTCATCTATGATGCATCAATGATCCATCTTTGATGCATCTATGATGCATCAATGATCCATCCTATGATGCATCAATGATCCATCCTTGATGCATCTATGATGCATCAATGATCCATCTTTGATACATCTATGATGCATCTATGATTCATCTATGATGCATCAATGATCCATCTATGATGCATCTATGATTCATCTATGATGGATCAATGATCCATCTATGATGCATCTATGTTCCATCTATGATGCATCTATGTTCCATCTATGATGCATTCCATCTATGACGCATCTATGTTCCATCTATGAAGCATCTATGATGTATCTATGATGAATCTATGATGCATCTATGATGCATCTATGATCCATCTATGATGCATCTGTGATCCATCTTTGATGCATCTATGATGCATCAATGATCCATCTTTGATGCATCTATGATGCATCTATGATTCATCTATGATGCATCAATGATCCATCTTTGATTCATCTATGATGCATCAATGATCCATCTTTGATGCATCTATGGTGCATCAATGATCCATCTTTGATGCATCTATAATGCATCTATGATGCATCAATGATCCATCTTTGATGCATATATAATGCATCTATGATTCATCTATGATGCATCTATGATTCATCTATGATGCATCAATGATCCATCTTTAATGCATCTATGATGCATCAATGATCCATCTTTGATGCATCTATGATGCATCAATGATCCATCTTTGATGCATCTATGATGCATCTATGATTCATCTATGATGCATCAATGATCCATCTTTGATGCATCTATGATGCATCAATGATCCATCTTTGATGCATCTATGATGCATCAATGATCCATCTTTGATGCATCTATGATGCATCTATGATTCATCTATGATGCATCAATGATCCATCTTTGGTGCATCTATAATGCATCAATGATCCATCTTTGATGCATCTATGATGCATCTATGATTCATCTATGATGCATCAATGATCCATCTTTGATGCATCTATGATGCATCAATGATCCATCTTTGATGCATCTATGATGCATCAATGATCCATCTTTGATGCATCTATGATGCATCAATGATCCATCTTTGATGCATCTATGATGCATCTATGATTCATCTATGATGCATCAATGATTCATCTATGATGCATCAATGATCCATCTTTGATGCATCTATGATGCATCAATGATCCATCTTTGATGCATCAATGATCCATCTTTGATGCATCTATGATGCATCTATGATTCATCTATGATGCATCAATGATCCATCTTTGATGCATCTATGATGCATCTATGATTCATCTATGATGCATCAATGATCCATCTTTGATGCATCTATGATGCATCAATGATCCATCCTTTGATGCATCTATGATGCATCTATGATTCATCTATGATGCATCAATGATCCATCTTTGATGCATCTATGATGCATCAATGATCCATCTTTGATGCATCTATGATGCATCAATGATCCATCTTTGATGCATCTATGATGCATCAATGATTCATCTATGATGCATCAATGATCCATCTTTGATGCATCTATGATGTATCAATGATCCATCTTTGATGCATCAATGATCCATCTTTGATGCATCTATGATGCATCTATGATTCATCTATGATGCATCAATGATCCATCTTTGATGCATCATAGATGGATCATTGATGCATCATAGATGAATCATAGATGCATCATAGATGCATCAAAGGATGTATCATCGATGCATCATAGATGAATCATAGATGCATCATAGACGCATCATAGATGCATCATTGATGCATCATAGATGCATCAAAGATGGATCATTGATGCATCATAGATGCATCAAAGATGGATCATTGATGCATCATAGATGCATCAAAGATGGATCATTGATGCATCATAGATGAATCATAGATGCATCATAGATGCATCAAAGATGGATCATTGATGCATCATAGATGAATCAAAGATGCATCATAGATAAATCATAGATGCATCATAGATGCATCAAAGATGGATCATTGATGCATCATAGATGCATCAAAGATGGATCATTGATGCATCATAGATGAATCATAGATGCATCATAGATGCATCAAAGATGGATCATTGATGCATCATAGATGCATCAAAGATGGATCACAGATGCATCATAGATGGATCATAGATGCATCATAGATGCATCATAGATTCATCATAGATACATCATAGATGCATCAAAGATGGATCATTGATGCATCATAGATGCATCAAAGATGGATCATTGATGCATCATAGATGCATCAAAGATGGATCATTGATGCATCATAGATGAATCATAGATGCATCATAGATGCATCAAAGATGGATCATTGATGCATCATAGATGCATCAAAGATGGATCATTGATGCATCATAGATGAATCATAGATGCATCATAGATGCATCAAAGATGGATCATTGGTGCATCATAGATGCATCAAAGATGGATCATTGATGCATCATAGATGCATTAAAGATGGATCATTGATGCATCATAGATAAATCATAGATGCATCATAGATGAATCATAGATGCATTATATATGCATCAAAGATGGATCATTGATGCATCATAGATGCATCAAAGATGGATCATTGATGCATCATAGATGCATCAAAGATGGATCACAGATGCATCATAGATGCAACATAGATGCATCATAGATGGATCATAGATGCATCATAGATGCATCATAGATTCATCATAGATACATCATAGATGCTTCATAGATGGAACATAGATGCGTCATAGATGGAATGCATCATAGATGGAACATAGATGCATCATAGATGGAACATAGATGCATCATAGATGGATCATTGATCCATCATAGATGAATCATAGATGCATCAAAGATGGATCATTGATGCATCATAGATGAATCATAGATGCATCATAGATGCATCAAAGGATGGATCATTGATGCATCATAGATGCATCAAAGATGGATCATAGATGCATCAAAGGATGGATCATTGATGCATCATAGATGCATCAAAGATGGATCATTGATGAATCATAGATGCATCAAAGATGGATCATTGATGCATCAATGATCCATCTTTGATGCATCTATGATGCATCTATGATCCATCTTTGATGCATCTATGATGCATCTTTGATGCATCTATGATGCATCTTTGATTCATCTATGTTCCATCTATGATGCATCTTTGATGCATCTATGTTCCATCTATGATGCATCTATGCGCCATCTATGATGCATCTTTGATCCATATATGATGCATCTATGTTCCATTTTTGATGCATCTATGCACTATCTATGATGCGATTCGTCTATGATGCATCTATGATGCATCAATGATCCATCTTTGATGCATCTATGATGCATCTATGATTCATCTATGATGCATCAATGATCCATCTTTGATGCATCTATGATGCATCAATGATCCATCCTTTGATGCATCTATGATGCATCTATGATTCATCTATGATGCATCAATGATCCATCTTTGATGCATCTATGATGCATCAATGATCCATCTTTGATGCATCTATGATGCATCAATGATCCATCTATGATGCATCTATGATTCATCTATGATGCATCAATGATCCATCTTTGATGCATCTATGATGCATCAATGATCCATCTTTGATGCATCTATGATGCATCAATGATCCATCTTTGATGCATCTATGATGGATCATTGATGCATCATAGATGCATCAAAGATGGATCATTGATGCATCATAGATGAATCATTGATGCATCATAGATGAATCATAGATGCATCATAGATGCATCAAAGATGGATCATTGATGCATCATAGATGCATCAAAGATGGATCATTGATGCATCATAGATGCATCAAAGATGGATCATTGATGCATCATAGATGAATCATAGATGCATCATAGATGCATCAAAGGATGGATCTATGATGCATCTATGATTCATCTATGATGCATCAATGATCCATCTTTGATGCATCTATGATGCATCAATGATCCATCTTTGATGCATCTATGATGCATCAATGATCCATCTTTGATGCATCTATGATGCATCAATGATCCATCTTTGATGCATCTATGATGCATCTATGATTCATCTATGATGCATCAATGATTCATCTATGATGCATCAATGATCCATCTTTGATGCATCTATGATGCATCAATGATCCATCTTTGATGCATCAATGATCCATCTTTGATGCATCTATGATGCATCTATGATGCATCTATGATTCATCTATGATGCATCAATGATCCATCTTTGATGCATCTATGATGCATCAATGATCCATCCTTTGATGCATCAATGATGCATCAAAGATGGATCAGGATCATTGATGCATCATAGATGCATCAAAGATGGATCATTGATGCATCATAGATGCATTAAAGATGGATCATTGATGCATCATAGATGAATCATAGATGCATCATAGATGAATCATAGATGCATTATAGATGCATCAAAGATGGATCATTGATGCATCATAGATGAATCAAAGATGGATCATTGATGCATCATAGATGAATCATAGATGCATCATTGATGCATCAAAGGATGGATCATTGATGCATCATAGATGCATCAAAGATGGATCATTGATGCATCATAGATGAATCATAGATGCATCATAGATGCATCATAGATGCATCAAAGATGGATCATTGATGCATCAAAGATGGATCATTGATGCATCATAGATGCATCAAAGATGGATCATTGATGCATCATAGATGAATCATAGATGGATCATAGATGAATCATAGATGGATCATAGATGGATCATAGATGAATCATAGATGGATCATAGATGAATCATAGATGGATCATAGGTGCATCATAGATGCATCATAGATGCATCATAGATGGATAATAGATGCATCATAGATGGATCACAGATGGATCATAGATGAATCATAGATGGATCATAGATGGATCATAGATGGATCACAGATGGATCATAGATGCATCATAAATGCATCACAAATGAATCAAAGATGGATCATAGGTGCATCATAGATGCATCATAGGTGCATCATAGATGCATCATAGGTGCATCATAGGTGCATCATAGGTGCATCATAGGTGCATCATAGGTGCATCATAGATGCATCATAGGTGGATCACAGATGGTTCATAGATGCTATTCTATTATCCATCTATGATGCACCTATGATGCATCTATGATGCACCTATGATCCATCTATGATTCATCTATGATCCATCTATGATTCATCTATGATCCATCTATGATTCATCTATGATCCATCTATGATTCATCTATGATCCATCTATGATTCATCTATGATCCATCTGTATCATAGATGGATCACAGATGGATCATAGATGGATCATAGATGAATCATAGATGGATCATAGATGGATCATAGATGAATCATAGATGGAACATAGATGAATCATAGATGGATCATAGATGAATCATAGATGGGCATCATAGATGGATCATAGGTGCATCATAGATGGATCATAGATGCATCATAGGTGCATCATAGATGCATCATAGGTGCATCATAGATGCATCATAGGTGCATCATAGAAGCATGATGCATCTATGATGCACCTATGATGCATCTATGATGCACCTATGATGCATCTATGATGCACCTATGATGCATCTATGATGCACCAATGATGCATCAATGATGCACCAATGATGCACCAATGATGCATCTATGATGCACCTATGATGCATCTATGATGCAACTATGATGCATCTATGATGCACCTATGATGCATCTATGATGCACCTTTGATGCATCTATGATGCACCTATGATGCATCTATGATGGACCTATGATGCATCTATGATGCACCTATGATGCATCTATGATCCATCTATGATGCACCTATGATCCATCTATGATGCCCAACTATGATTCATCTATGATCCATCTATGATTCATCTATGATCCATCTATGATTCATCTATGATCCATCTATGATCCATCTATGATTCATCTATGATCCATCTATGATCCATCTGTGATCCATCTATGATACAGATGGATCATAGATGAATCATAGATGGATCATAGATGAATCATAGATGGATCATAGATGAATCATAGATGCATCATAGATGGATCATAGATGAATCATAGATGGATCATAGATGAATCATAGATGAATCAAAGATAGATCATAGATGTATCATAGATGGATCACAGATGGATCATAGAAGGATCATAGATGAATCATAGATGTATCATAGATGTATCACAGATGGATCATAGATGCATCATAAATGCATCACAAATGGATCAAAGATAGATCATAGATGGATCATAGGTGCATCATAGATGGATCATAGGTGCATCATAGATGGATCATAGGTGCATCATAGATGGATCATAGATGCATCATAGGTGCATCATAGATGCATCATAGGTGCATCATAGATGCATCATAGGGGCATCATGGATGCATCATAGGTGCATCATAGATGCATCATAGGTGCATCATAGATGCATCATAGGTGCATCATAGATGCATCATTGGTGCATCATATGTGCATCATAGGTGCATCATAGATGCATCATAGGTTCATCATAGGTGCATCATAGATGCATCATAGGTTCATCATAGGTGCATCATAGATGCATCATAGGTGCATCATAGATGCATCATAGGTGCATCATAGATGCATCATAGATGCATCAAAGGTGCATCATAGATGCATCATAGGTGCATCATAGATGCATCATAGGTGCATCATAGGTGCATCATATGTGCATCATAGGTGCATCATAGATGTATCATAGATGGATCACAGATGGATCATAGATGGATCATAGATGAATCATAGATGGATCATAGATGGATCATAGATGAATCATAGATGGATCATAGATGAATCATAGATGAATCAAAGATAGATCATAGATGTATCATAGATGGATCACAGATGGATCATAGATGGATCATAGATGAATCAAAGATGGATCATAGATGGATCATAGATGAATCATAGATGGATCATAGATGAATCATAGATGGATCATAGATGAACCATAGATGGATCATAGATGAATCATAGATGGATCATAGGTGCATCATAGATGCATCATAGGTGCATCATAGATGGATAATAGATGCATCATAGATGGATCACAGATGGATCATAGATGAATCATAGATGGATCATAGATGGATCATAGATGGATCACAGATGGATCATAGATGCATCATAAATGCATCACAAATGAATCAAAGATGGATCATAGGTGCATCATAGATGCATCATAGGTGCATCATAGATGCATCATAGATGCATCATAGGTGCATCATAGATGCATCAAAGGTGCATCATAGATGCATCAAAGGTGCATCATAGATGCATCATAGGTGCATCATAGATGCATCATAGGTGCATCATAGATCATCCTATCACAGATGGATCATAGATGCATCATAAATGCATCACAAATGGATCAAAGATAGATCATAGATGGATCATAGGTGCATCATAGATGGATCATAGGTGCATCATAGATGGATCATAGGTGCATCATAGATGGATCATAGATGCATCATAGGTGCATCATAGATGCATCATAGGTTCATCATAGGTGCATCATAGATGCATCATAGATGCATCATAGATGCATCATAGGTGCATCATAGATGCATCATAGGTGCATCATAGATTTATCATTGGTGCATCATATGTGCATCATAGGTGCATCATATGTGCATCATAGGTGCATCATAGATGTATCATAGATGGATCACAGATGGATCATAGATGGATCATAGATGAATCATAGATGGATCATAGATGGATCATAGATGAATCATAGATGGATCATAGATGAATCATAGATGAATCAAAGATAGATCATAGATGTATCATAGATGGATCACAGATGGATCATAGATGGATCATAGATGAATCATAGATGGATCATAGATGGATCATAGATGGATCATAGATGAATCATAGATGGATCATAGATGAATCATAGATGGATCATAGATGAATCATAGATGGATCATAGGTGCATCATAGATGCATCATAGGTGCATCATAGATGGATAATAGATGCATCATAGATGGATCACAGATGGATCATAGATGAATCATAGATGGATCATAGATGGATCATAGATGGATCACAGATGGATCATAGATGCATCATAAATGCATCACAAATGAATCAAAGGTGGATCATAGGTGCATCATAGATGCATCATAGGTGCATCATAGATGCATCATAGGTGCATCATAGATGCATCATAGGTGCATCATAGATGCATCATAGGTGCATCATAGGTGCATCATAGATGCATCATAGGTGCATCATAGATGCATCAAAGGTGCATCATAGATGCATCATAGGTGCATCATAGATGCATCATAGGTGCATCATAGATCATCCTATCACAGATGGATCATAGATGCATCATAAATGCATCACAAATGGATCAAAGATAGATCATAGATGGATCATAGGTGCATCATAGATGGATCATAGGTGCATCATAGATGGATCATAGGTGCATCATAGATGGATCATAGATGCATCATAGGTGCATCATAGATGCATCATAGGTGCATCATAGATGCATCATAGGTGCATCATAGATGCATCATAGGTGCATCATAGGTGCATCATATGTGCATCATAGGTGCATCATATGTGCATCATAGGTGCATCATAGATGCATCATAGATGCATCATAGATGCATCATAGGTGCATCATAGATGCATCATAGGTGCATCATAGGTGCATCATAAATGCATCACAAATGGATCAAAGATAGATCATAGATGGATCATAGGTGCATCATAGATGGATCATTGGTGCATCATAGATGGATCATAGATGCATCATAGATGCATCATAGGTGCATCATAGGTGCATCATAGATGCATCATAGGTGCATCATAGATGCATCATAGATGCATCATAGGTGCATCATAGATGCATCATAGATGCATCATAGGTGCATCATAGATGCATTATAGGTGCATCATAGATGCATCATAGGTGCATCATAGATGCATCATTGGTGCATCATATGTGCATCATAGGTGCATCATAGATGCATCATAGGTTCATCATAGGTGCATCATAGATGCATCATAGGTGCATCATATATGCATCATAGGTGCATCATATATGCATCATAGGTGCATCATAGATGCATCATAGGTGCATCATAGATGCATCATTGGTGCATCATATGTGCATCATAGGTGCATCATATGTGCATCATAGGTGCATCATAGATGTATCATAGATGGATCACAGATGGATCATAGATGGATCATAGATGAATCATAGATGGATCATAGATGGATCATAGATGAATCATAGATGGATCATAGATGAATCATAGATGAATCAAAGATAGATCATAGATGTATCATAGATGGATCACAGATGGATCATAGATGGATCATAGATGAATCATAGATGGATCATAGATGGATCATAGATGAATCATAGATGGATCATAGAAGAATCATAGATGGATCATAGATGAATCATAGATGGATCATAGATGAATCATAGATGGATCATAGGTGCATCATAGATGCATCATAGGTGCATCATAGATGGATAATAGATGCATCATAGATGGATCACAGATGGATCATAGATGAATCATAGATGGATCATAGATGGATCATAGATGGATCACAGATGGATCATAGATGCATCATAAATGCATCACAAATAAATCAAAGATGGATCATAGGTGCATCATAGATGCATCATAGGTGCATCATAGGTGCATCATAGGTGCATCATAGGTGCATCATAGATGCATCATAGGTGGATCACAGATGGTTCATAGATGCTATTATATTATCCATCTATGATGCACCTATGATGCATCTATGATGCACCTATGATCCATCTATGATTCATCTATGATCCATCTATGATTCATCTATGATCCATCTATGATTCATCTATGATCCATCTATGATTCATCTATGATCCATCTATGATTCATCTATGATCCATCTGTATCATAGATGGATCACAGATGGATCATAGATGGATCATAGATGAATCATAGATGGATCATAGATGGATCATAGATGAATCATAGATGGATCATAGATGAATCATAGATGGATCATAGATGAATCATAGATGGGCATCATAGATGGATCATAGGTGCATCATAGATGGATCATAGATGCATCATAGGTGCATCATAGATGCATCATAGGTGCATCATAGATGCATCATAGGTGCATCATAGATGCATCATAGATGCATCATAGATGCATCATAGATGCATCATAGGTGCATCATAGATGCATCTATGATGCACCTATGATGCATCTATGATGCACCTATGATGCATCATAGATGGAACATAGATGCATCAAAGATGCATCATAGATGGAACATAGATGAATCAAAGATGCATCATAGATGCATCTATAATGCATCTATGATTCATCTATGATGCATCTATGATTCATCTATGATGCATCAATGATCCATCTTTGATGCATCTATGATGCATCTATGATTCATCTATGATGCATCAATGATTCATCTATGATGCATCAATGATCCATCTTTGATGCATCTATGATGCATCAATGATCCATCTTTGATGCATCTATGATGCATCTATGATTCATCTATGATGCATCAATGATCCATCTTTGATGCATCTATGATGCATCAATGATCCATCTTTGATGCATCTATAATGCATCTATGATTCATCTATGATGCATCAATGATCCATCTTTAATGCATCTATGATGCATCAATGATCCATCTTTGATGCATCTATGATGCATCAATGATCCATCTTTGATGCATCTTTGATGCATCTATAATTCATCTATGATGCATCAATGATCCATCTTTGATGCATCTATGATGCATCTATGATTCATCTATGATGCATCAATGATCCATCTTTGATGCATCTATGATGCATCTATGATGCATCAATGATCCATCTTTGATGCATCTATGATGCATCTATGATGCATCAATGATCCATCTTTGATGCATCAATGATCCATCTTTGATGCATCTATGATGCATCAATGATCCATCCTATGATGCATCAATGATCCATCTTTGATGCATCTATGATGCATCAATGATCCATCTTTGATACATCTATGATGCATCTATGATTCATCTATGATGCATCAATGATCCATCTATGATGCATCTATGATTCATCTATGATGGATCAATGATCCATCTATGATGCATCTATGTTCCATCTATGATGCATCTATGTTCCATCTATGATGCATTCCATCTATGACGCATCTATGTTCCATCTATGAAGCATCTATGATGTATCTATGATGAATCTATGATGCATCTATGATGCATCTATGATCCATCTATGATGCATCTGTGATCCATCTTTGATGCATCTATGATGCATCAATGATCCATCTTTGATGCATCTATGATGCATCTATGATTCATCTATGATGCATCAATGATCCATCTTTGATTCATCTATGATGCATCAATGATCCATCTTTGATGCATCTATGATGCATCAATGATCCATCTTTGATGCATCTATAATGCATCTATGATGCATCAATGATCCATCTTTGATGCATATATAATGCATCTATGATTCATCTATGATGCATCTATGATTCATCTATGATGCATCAATGATCCATCTTTAATGCATCTATGATGCATCAATGATCCATCTTTGATGCATCTATGATGCATCAATGATCCATCTTTGATGCATCTATGATGCATCAATGATCCATCTTTGATGCATCTATGATGCATCTATGATTCATCTATGATGCATCAATGATCCATCTTTGATGCATCTATGATGCATCAATGATCCATCTTTGATGCATCTATGATGCATCTATGATTCATCTATGATGCATCAATGATCCATCTTTGATGCATCTATAATGCATCAATGATCCATCTTTGATGCATCTATGATGCATCTATGATTCATCTATGATGCATCAATGATCCATCTTTGATGCATCTATGATGCATCAATGATCCATCTTTGATGCATCTATGATGCATCAATGATCCATCTTTGATGCATCTATGATGCATCTATGATTCATCTATGATGCATCAATGATTCATCTATGATGCATCAATGATCCATCTTTGATGCATCTATGATGCATCAATGATCCATCTTTGATGCATCAATGATCCATCTTTGATGCATCTATGATGCATCTTTGATGCATCTATGATGCATCTATGATTCATCTATGATGCATCAATGATCCATCTTTGATGCATCTATGATGCATCAATGATCCATCTTTGATGCATCTATGATGCATCTATGATTCATCTATGATGCATCAATGATCCATCTTTGATGCATCTATGATGCATCTATGATTCATCTATGATGCATCAATGATCCATCTTTGATGCATCTATGATGCATCAATGATCTATCCTTTGATGCATCTATGATGCATCTATGATTCATCTATGATGCATCAATGATCCATCTTTGATGCATCTATGATGCATCAATGATCCATCTTTGATGCATCTATGATCCATCAATGATCCATCTTTGATGCATCTATGATGCATCAATGATTCATCTATGATGCATCAATGATCCATCTTTGATGCATCTATGATGCATCAATGATCCATCTTTGATGCATCAATGATCCATCTTTGATGCATCTATGATGCATCTATGATTCATCTATGATGCATCAATGATCCATCTTTGATGCATCATAGATGAATCATTGATGCATCATAGATGAATCATAGATGCATCATAGATGCATCAAAGATGGATCATTGATGCATCATAGATGCATCAAAGATGGATCATTGATGCATCATAGATGAATCATAGATGCATCATAGACGCATCATAGATGCATCTATGATGCATCAATGATCCATCTTTGATGCATCAATGATCCATCTTTGATGCATCTATGATGCATCTATGATTCATCTATGATGCATCAATGATCCATCTTTGATGCATCTATGATGCATCTATGATTCATCTATGATGCATCAATGATTCATCTATGATGCATCAATGATCCATCTTTGATGCATCTATGATGCATCAATGATCCATCTTTGATGCATCAATGATCCATCTTTGATGCATCTATGATGCATCTATGATTCATCTATGATGCATCAATGATCCATCTTTGATGCATCTATGATGCATCAATGATCCATCTTTGATGCATCTATGATGCATCTATGATTCATCTATGATGCATCAATGATCCATCTTTGATGCATCTATGATGCATCTATGATTCATCTATGATGCATCAATGATCCATCTTTGATGCATCTATGATGCATCAATGATCCATCCTTTGATGCATCTATGATGCATCTATGATGCATCAATGATCCATCTTTGATGCATCTATGATGCATCAATGATCCATCTTTGATGCATCTATGATGCATCAATGATCCATCTTTGATGCATCTATGATGCATCAATGATTCATCTATGATGCATCAATGATCCATCTTTGATGCATCTATGATGCATCAATGATCCATCTTTGATGCATCAATGATCCATCTTTGATGCATCTATGATGCATCTATGATTCATCTATGATGCATCAATGATCCATCTTTGATGCATCATAGATGAATCATTGATGCATCATAGATGAATCATAGATGCATCATAGATGCATCAAAGATGGATCATTGATGCATCATAGATGCATCAAAGATGGATCATTGATGCATCATAGATGAATCATAGATGCATCATAGATGCATCAAAGATGGATCATTGATGCATCATAGATGAATCATAGATGCTTCATAGATGCATCATAGATGAATCATAGATGCATCATAGATGCATCAAAGATGGATCATTGATGCATCATAGATGAATCATAGATGCATCATAGATGCATCAAAGATGGATCATTGATGCATCATAGATGCATCAAATATGGATCATTGATGCATCATAGATGAATCATAGATGCATCATAGATGCATCAAAGATGGATCATTGATGCGTCATAGATGCATCAAAGATAGATCATTGATGCATCATAGATGCATTAAAGATGGATCATTGATGCATCATAGATGAATCATAGATGCATCATAGATGAATCATAGATGCATTATAGATGCATCAAAGATGGATCATTGATGCATCATAGATGCATCAAAGATGGATCATTGATGCATCATAGATGAATCAAAGATGGATCATTGATGCATCATAGATGAATCATAGATGCATCATAGATGCATCAAAGATGGATCATTGATGCATCATAGATGCATCAAAGATGGATCACAGATGCATTATAGATGGATCATAGATGCATCATAGATGAATCATAGATGCATTATAGATGCATCAAAGATGGATCATTGATGCATCATAGATGCATCAAAGATGGATCATTGATGCATCATAGATGAATCATAGATGCATCATAGATGCATCAAAGGATGGATCATTGATGCATCATAGATGCATCAAAGATGGATCATTGATGCATCATAGATGAATAATAGATGCATCATAGATGCATCATAGATGCATTAAAGATGGAATATTGATGCATCATAGATGCATCAAAGATGGATCATTGATGCATCATAGATGAATCAAAGATGGATCATTGATGCATCATAGATGCATCAAAGATGGATCATTGATGCATCATAGATGAATCATAGATGCATCATAGATGCATCATAGATGCATCAAAGATGGATCATTGATGCATCATAGATGCATCAAAGATGGATCATTGATGCATCATAGATGAATCAAAGATAGATCATTGATGCATTAAGATGCATCAAAGATGGATCATTGATGCATCATAGATGAATCATAGATGCATCATAGATGAATCATAGATGCATCATAGATGCATCAAAGGATGGATCATTGATGCATCATAGATGAATCATAGATGCATCATAGATGCATCAAAGATGGATCATTGATGCATCATAGATGCATCATAGACGAATCGCATCATAGATAGTGCATAGATGCATCAAAATTGGAACATAGATGCATCATATATGGATCAAAGATGCATCATAGATGGCGCATAGATGCATCATAGATGGAACATAGATGCATCAAAGATGCATCATAGATGGAACATAGATGAATCAAAGATGCATCTATGATTCATCTATGATGCATCAATGATTCATCTATGATGCATCAATGATCCATCTTTGATGCATCTATGATGCATCAATGATCCATATTTGATGCATCTATGATGCATCTATGATTCATCTATGATGCATCAATGATCCATCTTTGATGCATCTATGATGCATCAATGATCCATCTTTGATGCATCTATAATGCATCTATGATTCATCTATGATGCATCTATGATTCATCTATGATGCATCAGTGATCCATCTTTAATGCATCTATGATGCATCAATGATCCATCTTTGATGCATCTATGATGCATCAATGATCCATCTTTGATGCATCTTTGATGCATCTATAATTCATCTATGATGCATCAATGATCCATCTTTGATGCATCTATGATGCATCTATGATTCATCTATGATGCATCAATGATCCATCTTTGATGCATCTATGATGCATCTATGATGCATCAATGATCCATCTTTGATGCATCTATGATGCATCTATGATTCATCTATGATGCATCAATGATCCATCTTTGATGCATCTATGATGCATCAATGATCCATCCTATGATGCATCAATGATCCATCCTTGATGCATCTATGATGCATCAATGATCCATCTTTGATACATCTATGATGCATCTATGATTCATCTATGATGCATCAATGATCCATCTATGATGCATCTATGATTCATCTATGATGGATCAATGATCCATCTATGATGCATCTATGTTCCATCTATGATGCATCTATGTTCCATCTATGATGCATTCCATCTATGACGCATCTATGTTCCATCTATGAAGCATCTATGATGTATCTATGATGAATCTATGATGCATCTATGATGCATCTATGATCCATCTATGATGCATCTGTGATCCATCTTTGATGCATCTATGATGCATCAATGATCCATCTTTGATGCATCTATGATGCATCTATGATTCATCTATGATGCATCAATGATCCATCTTTGATTCATCTATGATGCATCAATGATCCATCTTTGATGCATCTATGGTGCATCAATGATCCATCTTTGATGCATCTATAATGCATCTATGATGCATCAATGATCCATCTTTGATGCATATATAATGCATCTATGATTCATCTATGATGCATCTATGATTCATCTATGATGCATCAATGATCCATCTTTAATGCATCTATGATGCATCAATGATCCATCTTTGATGCATCTATGATGCATCAATGATCCATCTTTGATGCATCTATGATGCATCTATGATTCATCTATGATGCATCAATGATCCATCTTTGATGCATCTATGATGCATCAATGATCCATCTTTGATGCATCTATGATGCATCAATGATCCATCTTTGATGCATCTATGATGCATCTATGATTCATCTATGATGCATCAATGATCCATCTTTGGTGCATCTATAATGCATCAATGATCCATCTTTGATGCATCTATGATGCATCTATGATTCATCTATGATGCATCAATGATCCATCTTTGATGCATCTATGATGCATCAATGATCCATCTTTGATGCATCTATGATGCATCAATGATCCATCTTTGATGCATCTATGATGCATCAATGATCCATCTTTGATGCATCTATGATGCATCTATGATTCATCTATGATGCATCAATGATTCATCTATGATGCATCAATGATCCATCTTTGATGCATCTATGATGCATCAATGATCCATCTTTGATGCATCAATGATCCATCTTTGATGCATCTATGATGCATCTATGATTCATCTATGATGCATCAATGATCCATCTTTGATGCATCTATGATGCATCTATGATTCATCTATGATGCATCAATGATCCATCTTTGATGCATCTATGATGCATCAATGATCCATCCTTTGATGCATCTATGATGCATCTATGATTCATCTATGATGCATCAATGATCCATCTTTGATGCATCTATGATGCATCAATGATCCATCTTTGATGCATCTATGATGCATCAATGATCCATCTTTGATGCATCTATGATGCATCAATGATTCATCTATGATGCATCAATGATCCATCTTTGATGCATCTATGATGTATCAATGATCCATCTTTGATGCATCAATGATCCATCTTTGATGCATCTATGATGCATCTATGATTCATCTATGATGCATCAATGATCCATCTTTGATGCATCATAGATGGATCATTGATGCATCATAGATGAATCATAGATGCATCATAGATGCATCAAAGGATGTATCATCGATGCATCATAGATGAATCATAGATGCATCATAGACGCATCATAGATGCATCATTGATGCATCATAGATGCATCAAAGATGGATCATTGATGCATCATAGATGCATCAAAGATGGATCATTGATGCATCATAGATGCATCAAAGATGGATCATTGATGCATCATAGATGAATCATAGATGCATCATAGATGCATCAAAGATGGATCATTGATGCATCATAGATGAATCAAAGATGCATCATAGATAAATCATAGATGCATCATAGATGCATCAAAGATGGATCATTGATGCATCATAGATGCATCAAAGATGGATCATTGATGCATCATAGATGAATCATAGATGCATCATAGATGCATCAAAGATGGATCATTGATGCATCATAGATGCATCAAAGATGGATCACAGATGCATCATAGATGGATCATAGATGCATCATAGATGCATCATAGATTCATCATAGATACATCATAGATGCATCAAAGATGGATCATTGATGCATCATAGATGCATCAAAGATGGATCATTGATGCATCATAGATGCATCAAAGATGGATCATTGATGCATCATAGATGAATCATAGATGCATCATAGATGCATCAAAGATGGATCATTGATGCATCATAGATGCATCAAAGATGGATCATTGATGCATCATAGATGAATCATAGATGCATCATAGATGCATCAAAGATGGATCATTGGTGCATCATAGATGCATCAAAGATGGATCATTGATGCATCATAGATGCATTAAAGATGGATCATTGATGCATCATAGATAAATCATAGATGCATCATAGATGAATCATAGATGCATTATATATGCATCAAAGATGGATCATTGATGCATCATAGATGCATCAAAGATGGATCATTGATGCATCATAGATGCATCAAAGATGGATCACAGATGCATCATAGATGCAACATAGATGCATCATAGATGGATCATAGATGCATCATAGATGCATCATAGATTCATCATAGATACATCATAGATGCTTCATAGATGGAACATAGATGCGTCATAGATGGAATGCATCATAGATGGAACATAGATGCATCATAGATGGAACATAGATGCATCATAGATGGATCATTGATCCATCATAGATGAATCATAGATGCATCAAAGATGGATCATTGATGCATCATAGATGAATCATAGATGCATCATAGATGCATCAAAGGATGGATCATTGATGCATCATAGATGCATCAAAGATGGATCATAGATGCATCAAAGGATGGATCATTGATGCATCATAGATGCATCAAAGATGGATCATTGATGAATCATAGATGCATCAAAGATGGATCATTGATGCATCAATGATCCATCTTTGATGCATCTATGATGCATCTATGATCCATCTTTGATGCATCTATGATGCATCTTTGATGCATCTATGATGCATCTTTGATGCATCTATGATGCATCTTTGATTCATCTATGTTCCATCTATGATGCATCTTTGATGCATCTATGTTCCATCTATGATGCATCTATGCGCCATCTATGATGCATCTTTGATCCATATATGATGCATCTATGTTCCATTTTTGATGCATCTATGCACTATCTATGATGCGATTCGTCTATGATGCATCTATGATGCATCAATGATCCATCTTTGATGCATCTATGATGCATCTATGATTCATCTATGATGCATCAATGATCCATCTTTGATGCATCTATGATGCATCAATGATCCATCCTTTGATGCATCTATGATGCATCTATGATTCATCTATGATGCATCAATGATCCATCTTTGATGCATCTATGATGCATCAATGATCCATCTTTGATGCATCTATGATGCATCAATGATCCATCTATGATGCATCTATGATTCATCTATGATGCATCAATGATCCATCTTTGATGCATCTATGATGCATCAATGATCCATCTTTGATGCATCTATGATGCATCAATGATCCATCTTTGATGCATCTATGATGGATCATTGATGCATCATAGATGCATCAAAGATGGATCATTGATGCATCATAGATGAATCATTGATGCATCATAGATGAATCATAGATGCATCATAGATGCATCAAAGATGGATCATTGATGCATCATAGATGCATCAAAGATGGATCATTGATGCATCATAGATGCATCAAAGATGGATCATTGATGCATCATAGATGAATCATAGATGCATCATAGATGCATCAAAGGATGGATCTATGATGCATCTATGATTCATCTATGATGCATCAATGATCCATCTTTGATGCATCTATGATGCATCAATGATCCATCTTTGATGCATCTATGATGCATCAATGATCCATCTTTGATGCATCTATGATGCATCAATGATCCATCTTTGATGCATCTATGATGCATCTATGATTCATCTATGATGCATCAATGATTCATCTATGATGCATCAATGATCCATCTTTGATGCATCTATGATGCATCAATGATCCATCTTTGATGCATCAATGATCCATCTTTGATGCATCTATGATGCATCTATGATGCATCTATGATTCATCTATGATGCATCAATGATCCATCTTTGATGCATCTATGATGCATCAATGATCCATCCTTTGATGCATCAATGATGCATCTATGATTCATCTATGATGCATCAATGATCCATCTTTGATTCATCTATGATGCATCAATGATCCATCTTTGATGCATCTATAATGCATCTATGATTCATCTATGATGCATCTATGATTCATCTATGATGCATCAATGATCCATCTTTAATGCATCTATGATGCATCAATGATCCATCTTTGATGCATCTATGATGCATCAATGATCCTGATCCATCTTTGATGCATCTATGATGCATCTATGATTCATCTATGATGCATCAATGATCCATCTTTGATGCATCTATGATGCCTCAATGATCCATCTTTGATGCATCTATGATGCATCAATGATCCATATTTTGATCCATCCTTTGATGCATCTATGATGCATCTATGATTCATCTATGATGCATATCATAGATGAATCATAGATGCATCAAAGGATGGATCATCGATGCATCATAGATGAATCATAGATGCATCTATGATGCATCAATGATCCATCTATGATTCATCTATGATGCATCGATGATCCATCCATTGATGCATCTATGATGCATCTATGATTCATCTATGATATGCATCATAGATGAATCATAGATGCATCATAGATGCATCAAAGGATGGATCAAAAGATGCATCAAAGATGGATCATTGATGCATCATAGATGAATCATAGATGCATCATAGATGCATCAAAGATGGATCATTGATGCATCATAGATGAATCAAAGATGCATCATAGATGCATCAAAGATGGATCATTGATGCATCATAGATGCATCAAAGATGGATCATTGATGCATCATAGATGAATCATAGATGCATCATAGATGCATCAAAGATGGATCATTGATGCATCATAGATGCATCAAAGATGGATCATTGATGCATCATAGATGCATTAAAGATGGATCATTGATGCATCATAGATGAATCATAGATGCATCATAGATGAATCATAGATGCATTATAGATGCATCAAAGATGGATCATTGATGCATCATAGATGCATCAAAGATGGATCATTGATGCATCATAGATGAATCATAGATGCATCATAGATGCATCAAAGGATGGATCATTGATGCATCATAGATGCATCAAAGATGGATCATTGATGCATCATAGATGAATCATAGATGCATCATAGATGCATCATAGATGCATCAAAGATGGATCATTGATGCATCATAGATGCATCAAAGATGGATCATTGATGCATCATAGATGAATCAAAGATGGATCATTGATGCATCATAGATGCATCAATGATCCATCTTTGATGTATCTATGATGCATCAATGATCCATTTTTGATGCATCTATGATGCATCTATGATTCATCTATGATGCATCAATGACCCATCTTTGATGCATCTATGATGCATCTATGATTCATCTATGATGCATCAAAGATGGATCATTGATGCATCATAGATGAATCATAGATGCATCATAGATGCATCAAAGATGGATCATTGATGCATCAAAGATGGATCATTGATGCATCATAGATGAATCATAGATGCATCATAGATGCATCAAAGATGGATCATTGATGCATCATAGATGAATCATAGATGCATCATAGATGCATCAAAGATGGATCATTGATGCATCATAGATGAATCATAGATGCATCATAGATGCATCAAAGATGGATCATTGATACATCATAGATGCATCAAAGATGGATCATTGATGCATCATAGATGAATCAAAGATGGATCATTGATGCATCATAGATGCATCAAAGATAAATCATTGATGCATCATAGATGAATCATAGATGCATCATAGATGCATCATAGATGCATCAAAGATGGATCATTGATGCATCATAGATGCATCAAAGATGGATCATTGATGCATCATAGATGAATCAAAGATGCATCATAGATGCATCATAGATGAATCATAGATGCATCATAGATGAATCATAGATGCATTATAGATGCATCAAAGATGGATCATTGATGCATCATAGATGCATCAAAGATGGATCATTTATGCATCATAGATGAATCATAGATGCATCATAGATGCATCAAAGGATGGATCATTGATGCATCATAGATGCATCAAAGATGGATCATTGATGCATCATAGATGAATCATAGATGCATCATAGATGCATCATAGATGCATCAAAGATGGATCAGTGATGCATCATAGATGCATCAAAGATGGATCATTGATGCATCATAGATGAATCAAAGATGGATCATTGATGCATCATAGATGCATCAAAGATAAATCATTGATGCATCATAGATGAATCATAGATGCATCATAGATGCATCATAGATGCATCAAAGATGGATCATTGATGCATCATAGATGCATCAAAGATGGATCATTGATGCATCATAGATGAATCAAAGATGCATCATAGATGCATCAAAGATGGATCATAGATGCATCAAAGATGGATCATTGATGCATCAAAGATGGATCATTGATGCATCATAGATGAATCATAGATGCATCAAAGGATGGATCATTGATGCATCATAGATGCATCAAAGATGGATCATTGATGCATCATAGATGAATCATAGATGCATCATAGATGCATCAAAGATGGATCATAGATGCATCATAGATGCATCAAAGATGGATCATTGATGCATCAATGATCCATCTTTGATGCATCTATGATTCATCAATGATCCATCTTTGATGCATCTATGATGCATCAATGATCCATCCTTTGATGCATCTATGATCCATCTTTGATGCATCTATGATGCATCAATGATCCATCCTTTGATGCATCTATGATGCATCTATGATTCATCTATGATGCATCAATGATCCATCTTTGATGCATCTATGATTCATCTATGATGGATCAATGATCCATCTATGATGCATCTATGTTCCATCTATGATGCATCTATGTTCCATCTATGATGCATTCCATCTATGACGCATCTATGTTCCATCTATGAAGCATCTATGATGTATCTATGATGAATCTATGATGCATCTATGATGCATCTATGATCCATCTATGATGCATCTATGTTGCATCTATGATGCATCTGTGATACATCTTTGATGCATCTATGATGCATCAATGATCCATCTTTGATGCATCTATGATGCATCAATGATCCATCTTTGATGCATATATAATGCATCTATGATTCATCTATGATGCATCTATGATTCATCTATGATGCATCAATGATCCATCTTTAATGCATCTATGATGCATCAATGATCCATCTTTGATGCATCTATGATGCACCAATGATCCATCTTTGATGCATCTATGATGCATCTATGATTCATCTATGATGCATCAATGATCCATCTTTGATGCATCTATGATGCATCAATGATCCATCTTTGATGCATCTATGATGCATCTATGATTCATCTATGATGCATCAATGATCCATCTTTGATGCATCTATGATGCATCAATGATCCATCTTTGATGCATCCATGATGCATCAATGATCCATCTTTGATGCATCTATGATGCATCTATGATTCATCTATGATGCATCAATGATTCATCTATGATGCATCAATGATCCATCTTTCATGCATCTATGATGCATCAATGATCCATCTTTGATGCATCAATGATCCATCTTTGATGCATCTATGATGCATCTATGATTCATCTATGATGCATCAATGATCCATCTTTGATGCATCTATGATGCATCAATGATCCATCTTTGATGCATCTATGATGCATCAATGATCCATCTTTGATGCATCTATGATGCATCTATGATTCATCTATGATGCATCAATGATCCATCTTTGATGCATCTATGATGCATCAATGATCCATCTTTGATGCATCTATGATGCATCTATGATTCATCTATGATGCATCAATGATCCATCTTTGATGCATCTATGATGCATCTATGATTCATCTATGATGCATCAATGATTCATCTATGATGCATCAAAGATGGATCATTGATGCATCATAGATGAATCATAGATGCATCATAGATGCATCAAAGATAGATCATTGATGCATCATAGATGAATCATAGATGCATCATAGATGCATCAAAGATGGATCATTGATGCATCATAGATTCATCTATCATGATTCATCTATGATGCATCGATGATCCATCCTTTGATGCATCTATGATGCATCTATGATTCATCTATGATGCATCAATGATCCATCTTTGATGCATCTATGATGCATCAATGATCCATCTTTGATGTATCTATGATGCATCAATGATCCATCTTTGATGCATCTATGATGCATCTATGATTCATCTATGATGCATCAATGATTCATCTATGATGCATCAAAGATGGATCATTGATGCATCATAGATGAATCATAGATGCATCATAGATGCATCAAAGGATGGATCTATGATGCATCTATGATTCATCTATGATGCATCAATGATCCATCTTTGATGCATCTATGATGCATCAATGATCCATCTTTGATGCATCTATGATGCATCAATGATCCATCATAGATGCATCAAAGATGCATCATAGATCCATCCTTTGATGCATCTATGATGCATCTATGATTCATCTATGATGCATCAATGATCCATCTTTGATGCATCTATGATGCATCAATGATCCATCTTTGATGCATCTATGATGCATCAATGATCCATCTTTGATGCATCTATGATGCATCTATGATTCATCTATGATGCATCAATGATTCATCTATGATGCACCAATGATCCATCTTTGATGCATCTATGATGCATCAATGATCCATCTTTGATGCATCAATGATCTATCTTTGATGCATCTATGATGCATCTATGATTCATCTATGATGCATCAATGATCCATCTTTGATGCATCATAGATGAATCATTGATGCATCATAGATGAATCATAGATGCATCATAGATGCATCAAAGATGGATCATTGATGCATCATAGATGAATCATAGATGCATCATAGATGCATCAAAGATGGATCATTGATGCATCATAGATGCATCAAAGATGGATCATTGATGCATCATAGATGAATCATAGATGCATCATAGATGCATCAAAGATGGATCATTGATGCATCATAGATGCATCAAAGATGGATCATTGATGCATCATAGATGCATCAAAGATGGATCATTGATGCATCATAGATGAATCATAGATGCATCATAGATGCATCAAAGATGGATCATTGATGCATCAAAGATGGATCATTGATGCATCATAGATGCATGAAAGATGGATCATTGATGCATCATAGATGAATCATTGATGCATCATAGATGAATCATAGATGCATCATAGATGCATCAAAGATGGATCATTGATGCATCATAGATGCATCAAAGATGGATCATTGATGCATCATAGATGCATCAAAGATGGATCATTGATGCATCATAGATGCATCAAAGATGGATCATTGATGCATCATAGATGAATCATAGATGCATCATAGATGCATCAAAGATGGATCATTGATGCATCATAGATGCATCAAAGATGGATCATTGATGCATCATAGATGAATCATAGATGCATCATAGATGCATCAATGATGGATCATTGGTGCATCATAGATGCATCAAAGATGGATCATTGATGCATCATAGATGCATTAAAGATGGATCATTGATGCATCATAGATGAATCATAGATGCATCATAGATGAATCATAGATGCATTATATATGCATCAAAGATGGATCATTGATGCATCATAGATGCATCAAAGATGGATCATTGATGCATCATAGATGCATCAAAGATGTATCACAGATGCATCATAGATGCAACATAGATGCATCATAGATGGATCATAGATGCATCATAGATGCATCATAGATTCATCATAGATACATCATAGATGCTTCATAGATGGAACATAGATGCGTCATAGATGGAATGCATCATAGATGGAACATAGATGCATCATAGATGGAACATAGATGCATCATAGATGGATCATTGATCCATCATAGATGAATCATAGATGCATCAAAGATGGATCATTGATGCATCATAGATGAATCATAGATGCATCATAGATGCATCAAAGGATGGATCATTGATGCATCATAGATGCATCAAAGATGGATCATAGATGCATCAAAGGATGGATCATTGATGCATCATAGATGCATCAAAGATGGATCATTGATGAATCATAGATGCATCAAAGATGGATCATTGATGCATCAATGATCCATCTTTGATGCATCTATGATGCATCTATGATCCATCTTTGATGCATCTATGATGCATCTATGATTCATCTATGATGCATCAATGATCCATCTTTGATGCATCTATGATGCATCAATGATCCATCCTTTGATGCATCTATGATTCATCTATGATGCATCAATGATCCATCTTTGATGCATCAATGATCCATCTTTGATGCATCTATGATCCATCTTTGATGCATCTATGATGCATCTTTGATTCATCTATGATGCATCAATGATCCATCTTTGATGCATCTATGATGCATCAATGATCCATCTTTGATGCATCTATGATGCATCAATGATCCATCTTTGATGCATCTATGATGCATCTATGATGCATCTATGATTCATCTATGATGCATCAATGATTTATCTTTGATGCATCTATGATGCATCAATGATCCATCTTTGATTCATCTATGATGCATCAATGATCCATCTTTGATGCATCTATGATGCATCAATGATCCATCTTTGATGCATCTATGATGCATCTATGATGCATCTATGATTCATCTATGATGCATCAATGATCCATCTTTGATGCATCTATGATGCATCAATGATCCATCCTTTGATGCATCTATGATGCATCTATGATTCATCTATGATGCATCAATGATCCATCTTTGATGCATCTATGATGCATCAATGATCCATCTTTGATGCATCTATAATGCATCTATGATTCATCTATGATGCATCTATGATTCATCTATGATGCATCAATGATCCATCTTTAATGCATCTATGATGCATCAATGATCCATCTTTGATGCATCTATGATGTATCAATGATCCATCTTTGATGCATCTATGATGCATCTATGATTCATCTATGATGCATCAATGATCCATCTTTGATGCATCTATGATGCATCTATGATTCATCTATGATGCATCAATGATCCATCTTTGATGCATCTATGATGCATCTATGATTCATCTATGATGCATCAATGATCCATCTTTGATGCATCAATGATCCATCTTTGATGCATCTATGATGCATCTATGATTCATCTATGATGCATCAATGATCCATCTTTGATGCATCATAGATGAATCATAGATGCATCATAGATGCATCAAAGATGGATCATTGATGCATCTATGATGCATCAATGATCCATCTTTGATTCATCTATGATGCATCAATGATCCATCTTTGATGCATCTATGATGCATCAATGATCCATCTTTGATGCATCTATGATGCATCTATGATGCATCTATGATTCATCTATGATGCATCAATGATCCATCTTTGATGCATCTATGATGCATCAATGATCCATCCTTTGATGCATCTATGATGCATCTATGATTCATCTATGATGCATCAATGATCCATCTTTGATGCAT
The DNA here is from genome assembly GCF_028750875.1 of Macrosteles quadrilineatus. Classification (NCBI taxonomy): domain Eukaryota; kingdom Metazoa; phylum Arthropoda; class Insecta; order Hemiptera; family Cicadellidae; genus Macrosteles; species Macrosteles quadrilineatus. The sequence continues at coordinate 199,748 of NW_026542713.1, forward strand.
CTATGATGCATCAATGATCCATCTTTGATGCATCTATAATGCATCTATGATTCATCTATGATGCATCTATGATTCATCTATGATGCATCAATGATCCATCTTTAATGCATCTATGATGCATCAATGATCCATCTTTGATGCATCTATGATGCATCAATGATCCATCTTTGATGCATCTATGATGCATCTATGATTCATCTATGATGCATCAATGATCCATCTTTGATGCATCTATGATGCATCTTTGATTCATCTATGATGCATCAATGATCCATCTTTGATGCATCTATGATGCATCTATGATTCATCTATGATGCATCAATGATCCATCTTTGATGCATCTTTTGATCCATCCTTTGATGCATCTATGATGCATCTATGATTCATCTATGATGCATATCATAGATGAATCATAGATGCATCATAGATGCATCAAAGGATGGATCATCGATGCATCATAGATGAATCATAGATGGATCATTGATGCATCATAGATGCATCTATGATTCATCTATGATGCATCGATGATCCATCCTTTGATGCATCTATGATTCATCTATGATATGCATCATAGATGAATCATAGATGCATCATAGATGCATCAAAGGATGGATCAAAATATGGATCATTGATGCATCATAGATGCATCAAAGATGGATCATTGATGCATCATAGATGCATCAAAGATGGATCATTGATGCATCATAGATGAATCATAGATGCATCATAGATGCATCAAAGATGGATCAGGATCATTGATGCATCATAGATGCATCAAAGATGGATCATTGATGCATCATAGATGCATTAAAGATGGATCATTGATGCATCATAGATGAATCATAGATGCATCATAGATGAATCATAGATGCATTATAGATGCATCAAAGATGGATCATTGATGCATCATAGATGAATCAAAGATGGATCATTGATGCATCATAGATGAATCATAGATGCATCATAGATGCATCAAAGGATGGATCATTGATGCATCATAGATGCATCAAAGATGGATCATTGATGCATCATAGATGAATCATAGATGCATCATAGATGCATCATAGATGCATCAAAGATGGATCATTGATGCATCAAAGATGGATCATTGATGCATCATAGATGCATCAAAGATGGATCATTGATGCATCATAGATGAATCATTGATGCATCATAGATGAATCATAGATGCATCATAGATGCATCATAGATGAATCATAGATGCATCATAGATGCATCAAAGATGGATCATTGATGCATCATAGATGCATCAAAGATAGATCATTGATGCATCATAGATGCATCAAAGATGGATCATTGATGCATCATAGATGAATCATAGATGCATCATAGATGCATCAAAGATGGATCATTGATGCATCATAGATGCATCAAAGATGGATCATTGATGCATCATAGATGAATCATAGATGCATCATAGATGCATCAAAGATGGATCATTGATGCATCATAGATGCATCAAAGATGGATCATTGATGCATCATAGATGAATCATAGATGCATCATAGATGCATCAAAGATTGATCATTGATGCATCATAGATGCATCAAAGATGGATCATTGATGCATCATAGATGCATTAAAGATGGATCATTGATGCATCATAGATGAATCATAGATGCATCATAGATGAATCATAGATGCATTATATATGCATCAAAGATGGATCATTGATGCATCATAGATGCATCAAAGATGGATCATTGATGCATCATAGATGCATCAAAGATGGATCATTGATGCATCATAGATGAATCATAGATGCATCATAGATGCATCAAAGATGGATCAGGATCATTGATGCATCATAGATGCATCAAAGATGGATCATTGATGCATCATAGATGCATTAAAGATGGATCATTGATGCATCATAGATGAATCATAGATGCATCATAGATGAATCATAGATGCATTATAGATGCATCAAAGATGGATCATTGATGCATCATAGATGAATCAAAGATGGATCATTGATGCATCATAGATGAATCATAGATGCATCATAGATGCATCAAAGGATGGATCATTGATGCATCATAGATGCATCAAAGATGGATCATTGATGCATCATAGATGAATCATAGATGCATCATAGATGCATCATAGATGCATCAAAGATGGATCATTGATGCATCAAAGATGGATCATTGATGCATCATAGATGCATCAAAGATGGATCATTGATGCATCATAGATGAATCATTGATGCATCATAGATGAATCATAGATGCATCATAGATGCATCATAGATGAATCATAGATGCATCATAGATGCATCAAAGATGGATCATTGATGCATCATAGATGCATCAAAGATAGATCATTGATGCATCATAGATGCATCAAAGATGGATCATTGATGCATCATAGATGAATCATAGATGCATCATAGATGCATCAAAGATGGATCATTGATGCATTATAGATGCATCAAAGATGGATCATTGATGCATCATAGATGAATCATAGATGCATCATAGATGCATCAAAGATGGATCATTGATGCATCATAGATGCATCAAAGATGGATCATTGATGCATCATAGATGAATCATAGATGCATCATAGATGCATCAAAGATGGATCATTGATGCATCATAGATGCATCAAAGATGGATCATTGATGCATCATAGATGCATTAAAGATGGATCATTGATGCATCATAGATGAATCATAGATGCATCATAGATGAATCATAGATGCATTATATATGCATCAAAGGTGGATCATTGATGCATCATAGATGCATCAAAGATGGATCATTAATGCATCATAGATGCATCAAAGATGGATCACAGATGCATCATAGATGCAACATAGATGCATCATAGATGGATCATAGATGCATCATAGATGCATCATAGATTCATCATAGATACATCATAGATGCTTCATAGATGGAACATAGATGCGTCATAGATGGAATGCATCATAGATGGAACATAGATGGAACATAGATGCGTCATAGATGGAATGCATCATAGATGGAACATAGATGCATCATAGATGGAACATAGATGCATCATAGATGGATCATTGATCCATCATAGATGAATCATAGATGCATCATAGATGGATCATTGATGCATCATAGATGAATCATAGATGAATCATAGATGCATCATAGATGCATCAAAGATGGATCATTGATGCATCATAGATGAATCATAGATGCATCATAGATGCATCATAGATGCATCAAAGGATGGATCATTGATGCATCATAGATGCATCAAAGATGGATCATTGATGCATCATAGATGAATCATAGATGCATCATAGATGCATCATAGATGCATCAAAGATGGATCATTGATGCATCATAGATGCATCAAAGATGGATCATTGATGCATCATAGATGAATCAAAGATGGATCATTGATGCACTGTGGCTACCAATAAACCGCGTTCTGGTACGGGTTTGAAATCTGAAAACGTGACCATCGTCACTACTAAAAAGACACAACCGACCCCGGTCTCGACTTCTGCTACCACCGAACAACCGCGATCGAGTTCGGTGGCGAGTGGAAACGACACAGAAACCAGATACGTGAATGTGACGTCTATTGCAGTTCCACAGTCAGGTATGGTATTGAAAAGACAAAACCGGTCTGATTCCGAATCATCCCGATATAGGATTGCCACCGCAGGGGTCACCGACAGGCAACAACGGGGACTGACGTCAACGAATGCAACACCAGTAGAGTCGGTGTTGAATGAAAACTCTACGGATGAGAGAGACTCAAAAACAAATAATGCTGCTGACAAATTCCCACCATCTGGTACGGTTGTGACTGATGAAAACCAAACCGTCTCCAATGTGCTATTTGAATATATGACCTCAGTAGCTTCGTCTACTGAACGACTCGAATCAAGTTCGGTGCCGACGAATAAAAATCACACACTTGTTGGTAATAATTTTACGGACACGATCATAGTCAATACACCGGCCGTCAAAATAACCACCAACAACAGCGAAAGCGCCGATTTAACCTACCAGTTCAAAAACCAAACCAATAACAACGTGCTGTTTGAAAATACAACCACAGTAGCTTCGTCTACTGAACGACTCGAATCAAGTTCGGTGCCGACGAATAAAAATCACACACTTGTTGGTAATAATTTTACGGACACGAACATAGTCGGGGTATTGACTATGTTCGTGTCCGTAAAATTATTACCAACCAGTGTGTGATTCTTATTTGTCGGCACCGAACGTGATTCGAGTCGTTCAGTAGACGAAGCTACTGTGGTCGTATTTTCAAACAGCACGTTGTTATTGGTTTGGTTTTTGAACTGGTAGGTTATATCGGCGCTTTCGCTGTTGTTGGTGGTTATATTGACGGCCGGGGTATTGACTATGTTCGTGTCCGTAAAATTATTACCAACAAGTGTGTGATTTTTATTCGTCGGCACCGAACTTGATAACCACCAACAACAGCGAAAGCGCCGATATAACCTACCAGTTCAAAAACCAAACCAATAACAACGTGCTGTTTGAAAATACAACCACAGTAGCTTCGTCTACTGAACGACTCGAATCAAGTTCGGTGCCGACGAATAAAAATCACACACTTGTTGGTAATAATTTTACGGACACGAACATAGTCAATACCCCGGCCGTCAATATAACCACCAACAACAGCGAAAGCGCCGATATAACCTACCAGTTCAAAAACCAAACCAATAACAACGTGCTGTTTGAAAATACGACCACAGTAGCTTCGTCTACTGAACGACTCGAATCACGTTCGGTGCCGACAAATAAGAATCACACACTGGTTGGTAATAATTTTACGGACACGAACATAGTCAATACCCCGGCCGTCAATATAACCACCAACAACAGCGAAAGCGCCGATATAACCTACCAGTTCAAAAACCAAACCAATAACAACGTGCTGTTTGAAAATACAACCACAGTAGCTTCGTCTACTGAACGACTCGAATCAAGTTCGGTGCCGACGAATAAAAATCACACACTTGTTGGTAATAATTTTACGGACACGAACATAGTCAATACCCCGGCCGTCAATATAACCACCAACAACAGCGAAAGCGCCGATATAACCTACCAGTTCAAAAACCAAACCAATAACAACGTGCTGTTTGAAAATACGACCACAGTAGCTTCGTCTACTGAACGACTCGAATCAAGTTCAGTGCCGACGAATAAAAATCACACACTGGTTGGTAATAATTTTACGGACACGAACGCATTCAAGACCCCGGCCGTCAATATAACCACCAACAACAGCGAAAGCGCCGATTTAACCTACCAGCCTAATGTAACTAGTGAAAATACACTACTGGCATTCGGAAAGGTGAATGAGAACTTCAAAAGATTAAGACGTAAACACTCGGACGAACCAAATGGTGATATTACGTACAAAGTCGATGATGACTGTTCTGTAGAATCGGCCAACGAAACTGCCATTGCTCTTTTAGTGAGTTGTGAGAAATCGGACGAATCGACAACACGACGTATAGAACGGACCGTGTGTAGATTGACGGAAAACGGGATGCCGGCCTTTTTGTTCAACCGGCCCGGTTACATGCTGCGTGACACTTTGCATTCGCTCGCACTGTGTGGTGGCTTGAAAGACCTTAGACCGTACAGTGACATGACCCCGTCTAGGGCCGTGGCGATAGATGCTGGGTTGCACCAACCGGCCGGTTGGTCGAAAAAGGTATCCTCGTTCTATTGTAAAGAAACACGTCAGTATGTGGTAGTATACAATCCATACGTGGTTGATGGACCCTCTTCCGATACGGCAAACTCGAAACCGGATTCCGACCCTTTGATGATATACGGTAAAGGATGGGACGTGGGGCGTATGGCTTCGCAATTCACGTTCCGGTACGAAACGGCACGCGTCCTTCCGCTCACTTCGGCACCCGATCGTGGAATAAATATGCTGTTTTTAATAAACGCTGGTGACTGGTGTTCGGACTGCACCGCTTACCAGTCGGGTGTGCAGGTCAAAAGAAGAGTCTCAATTGGCGTCATTCGTGTACATGTGGATGTCGAAAGATCGGATTCGTTACTCCGAACGATCGAACGATTGCACCACGCTGTTTCATCTAAAAGAGCGGACGTGTTCGGCATCGCCAACGATCCCATAAGCAACGCGTTGATGGCTGGCGTGTGTTTTGTGATCAACGATGAACCGAGCACAGTTCGTGTTCGCAGGAGCCTGGAAACCGAGTGGGACCGTGTGCAGAGATCTACTGGCTCTAACGCGGATCTAGTCGTGACCAGTGTTTCTGGAAACTACGTGTGCGGGTTTGTAGTGGACAGTGTGACGAGGATTAGGAATTTATTATACGTGTCGAACTGTTTAACGGCCACCGGTAGCGATACCAATATCACACTCCTGATGCAAAACCGAAGGGTGGCTACGTTTTCCGAGAGTGATGTCGATTTCACGGAGTCCATCGAAACTGACAACGACGACGACAGGAACAGTGTAGACACACTGAGTTCAACGTCATTCGCCATCAGCGATGACTCGGTCAACGCGTCTCTCCTTGCCGACATTGAGACAGACGACGACTTAGAGGAGCGAATGAATAAGTGGAAAATCAATCCATAGACAGGATTTATGTAATGTGCTGCTAAAACGATAAAGAAAACCCCGCACAGATGATTTTCACTATAGTCGTTTGTTTTGTGGGATCTGTAGCGACCGCTGTGTTGTTGACTGTTTGCGTTTTCAAGGTCTGCGGTTGGGATGGAGGGCCGAGGGTCACGCACTTGAGTGCCGTCATAATCGATCGTATTCCTAACGAGATACAGGGCGTCGGCCGAAGGTTACATTCAGTGCATCACAGGGAAACAGCAGTCGAGGGGACTCATTCGATTCCATCGACTATGTCATACTCGTCGTCGTCTCTGGTTTCGGATTCATAAGAGGAGACCGTGGCCTCGACGCATTAGAGTAGCTCGGAGTCCGTCAACCACACGTTGTCGAAGACACATACTTCTAGTTCGGGTTCGCGTGTCCATACAGTTATTCAGTAGTGTACGTGATTGAAACACGAATGCATCATGTCTGATCTACGGCCACTCAAGGAACAACAACAACAACAACCGCAATCACATACCACATCTCCCGAATTCGTCGATGTAGGTGAAACGAACACGAAAATCGATCAACAAACAGAACGACAACAGTTCCAGGATGCCAATACGACCCGGACATTTCGCCCTGATGTGCCATTCTTCGGAGAAAGACTCGCCTACAACATGACAGCAGGCAACATATACTTAAATTGCGGATCAAACCAATGTAACACCAGTCCGACAACGAGAGGGGTTACGGAAACCGTGTCTCTGATAGCGTCCGGTTGGCAGAGACAAGCCGAAGCTCTGTCACTCTCGGCCCTCAACACATTGGATTTCTATCGGAAACAGTACGAACAGCTATGTGAAGTGCTTTCAATACGTGTGTTCGGTCGGCAGACGGAAACTTTGTCTTCTACAGTGAAGGATACGATCGTCACGATCGACGAGCAACAGCAACAGGAAAACTATTTAAGGGACGAAATCCAGCGGCGGTTGAAAGACGGCGGTGTTGAAAAAAAGAGAAAACGAAATGCCACTCCGAACAACGATTGTGAATATATTTTTTTCGAAAAAAACGGCAAATACGTGTACAGACGTGTGGAATCCGCCATGAAATACGCTAAAAAGGCCAAACCGACTATCACGACATATGTATGTATAACACCAAGGACCGAGGAGTTCAGGAAACACACTAGAACATGCATGGCAAAACTGCGGTCATTTGATTCTAAATTCGTCAGTGGGTCCGAACTGAATTTCACCGGCACGTGTATCGAACTCCAAATAGAACTGAGTGCTCGTATAGCTCACATATCCTTGGACCGGTTCGCCGTGGTGAAATACGTGGATGAAGATTCTACTGCCACCGTCGACAAGAGTGACAAGATAGCAGAGGTCAAGAAAAAAGTCAAACTTTCACAAACAAATACACCGAAAGTCGACAGGGAACAAAAGAAACAAAAGAAATCCAAGACCGAAGCACCCGAACCTTACATTCCAGCGGCGAAGGCGATAGGCGAAGCGAGGCGCCCTTCTGCCAAGGGAGAGGACCTGGTTTACCGTTCTGGAGTCGAGGAATATACTGATGAGTCCGAGGATGAGGAGGAAGAGGAGGGGAACAGTAGCTCGGAAGACGAATTCTTGGATGAGGGTGAAAAGCGACCGCGCTACGAACATCCCGAATCTGCCAACATAACCGAATCCAGGTCGGAGGAGAAGCGAGGAGGACACGAGCCAAAACAGTTCAAAACATACACTCGCAGCCCCAGATACGATGACGAAACCGGATCGAAACGTTTGCCGAGCCCATTCCTTTGAGAAATTCCCAGTTTTATGTAGGTGGTTTTTTTTTTTGTATTTCCCATTAGTCCTGTAATAACTGTTTGTACCTCAAATATACTATTATAATCCATCTTCTGTTTCTTCAAAAACCCTTTCTATTAAGTAGTAAACGTGATGGTTTTAGGTAATACACTAGAATATATATCCCAGCCCCTGGAAACCGTAGACATTGCCGTGCTTAGAAACGCGGTCGTCTGCGGCATCACCGCTCTAGTGATGGTCATGGTTGGTCTGTCCAAGTTATTGCTCTTGGTGTTCTACCTACTGGTCGTAGGTATTATTACCGTGATCGCCTGGCTGTATTCGCTGGAGTGTACGAAAAGGTCAGCGGTCATTGAACGCGTTAAGGAGGTGTTCTGTTCATTGTTGCAAGCGTGCGTCGACCAGGTTGCGAAGGAGCCTGTGAAAACGAAGCTAGATTCAACCGTGGGAGAAAACGAGGGGGTTCGCAACGAGGTGTCGGGAGCCCGAAGTGGCGGTGCACCGACATCGGTCATCCGATCCGATGGTGATCTTGAATCACGAGCACCACCGTCGGAGGGTGCTGTGGACTACTCCGGACTGTTCGAATAGTTACCGATTTGGAAATATCAGTTTTCTTGGTTGTGCTGTTAGAATCTATATCCATAAAAAGGAACTGTGTATGTATGAATGTATGTAGGTACCTTTATGTACTCCGAAACCACTTGACAGATTGAAATTGAAACCTTCAGACATTATAAAGTATTATTATTCAAGGATGGTTTGTGTAAAGTGTGAAGCAGATCCGTCAAAAGGGATTTGCTCCAGAGGATTTTAAGGGGTCCAATGTCAGACTTTTGGAACTACATTATTTACCAATATATATATATATATATATATATATATATATATATATATAAGCAGATGTTTACTTTCCACTAACTGTTGGTTTGAATAGTCACGACATTCTGTTTTAGTCATGATTTGGAATATAGCCACAATATTTACACAGAATGCAAAATAGAAGACTATTTTACATTTAGATAAGTTCAAACATATTCGACGAAGCTTAAATTCTCCCCTACTGTATTGAATATGTAAATATAACAAATAAAAACTTTATCAAAATAAAAACTTATACATCCATACACCTAATAAATATATAAAGATATAGAATGTAAAACCAAATTATCATTAAAAATAATAGTTGTTAGCACAGCAACGTGCGCCAGTGAACGGCTAGTATATATATAAAACTATTTTTTTTTTGTTCAAGTTATCTTAAGTGTTTGCGATGAAACGATTGAAAAACAGCGAATCTTCATCAGACGGCGGCGAAGATACGGTCAATAATTATAAGAAGAAATGCGCCCGGGGTCATGGTCTCAATGTCGATTGGAACAGGTACTTTTCGAATAGCGATTCGGACGAAAGTGGTAGAGAAATCGAAATCAGAAGAGGCACGGTCAGCAGCAGTAGCAGCAGCAGTGATATTAGTAGTAGTGATGAAGAAGACGAAGACGTAAAACCAGATGGATCAAAACATAAAACGATAGGTGTTTCAGTGACACCGATGTGTAGTAGTAATGTTCGAAAACCACCGAAACATGACCCGGTGGACGACACACGATCTCTTCTACCGTACGTCGATGACGAATTCAAAAGCGCCGATGATTCCACTAGTGTTTTTGTTACGGTCGAAGACACCGAAACTGGCCTGATCAGTCTGACAACAAAAGACAATCGTATTGACGAACTACCCCCGAGCGAGGTGAAGTTTCAATTCTATTCAAAACTCCTACCGGTTTTCATAAAAACCCACCTGCTTCAGATCGAACTGATATCGATACCGGAAGAGTTTTTACACACAGTGATGAGAGGACAGGGTGTACACAAGTTCTTCACTTTTGAAAATATCCGCGTCTTCAACTTGGACAACGCCACGTTGTTATTAGACCACCGTTACGTTGGAACAGGGGCGAACGTTGTGGAGTATGTGTTGAAAGTTGTTGGCTGTCCCGTAAGCACGACGTTGGCTTCGTTTCCAAGACACCTGACCACCGAGGCAAATATATTTACAGGTGCCGGAGAAAATAGAAGTTTCCCGAGCAGGCATTTTGTACGTTCGCATCTGCTGCGTGACGGTTTCAGCCTGGCCCGACCGTCGTCGGCGGCGCGGTCGAGCCTGATGCATCACAGTTTTTCACAGAGCGTCCCTCCCCCTGGTTTTTTCTGGAATGCCTATGACCCAAACATTCCCGAACGAGGGGTTTTCGAGTTGAAAATCCAGGAAGCCGTACAAGACCGGGCGATATTTTTAGACTTTCTATTTTTATTGGGCACGGTGGAGGAGGGAAGTCAGATGATACAACGCGCGAAGGGCGCTGCCAAATGGGAGCCAGTGAAAATGAAAGACCCGGTAGAAAGAGCGGCCATTACTATTCACACCATGTTATGTTTCGGTTTCAGAATATTGAGTTTCGGCCTGTTGTGTGAATACACGAAACCGGCCACCGGTGAATGGATAAAGGGGCACAACGAAGAGGACGAACGCTATCGGAGGCAGGCGTATGCGGCGAAACGTAGATTACAGACGAACACTGACACATACATAGAGGATGTGCGTCCGAACATTAAAAGACAACCGGTCATGAGAATGGTGTACGCTCTAGATTCGACGTTTGCGGCGAAAAACTTTTTCCAAATAATGGACACGCACGCATAGACGATGAAAAAACGTACAGTGCGATCGCGTTTGTTTTACAAGAATAAAATTCGATGGGACACGGTCGGTCGTAGTTACGTATATCCAAACAACTCCTTGTACATGGTACTGGGCTCGTGTAATATTGTATATTCAACACGCGAGATGAGTGTATGTACGAAATCACTCACCGCCAGTCTTCTGAACAAACTGGACGACCAACCGAGACGTGATTTTGACGACGTAAAAGAGGCCAAACAAGAAATGGTACCAAAGCGGGTGGTCAAAAAACAAACCAGCAAGTCAGTGTCTGAAAATAGAGATGCAATCAAGAGCGGTGTGGTTACGTCTAAAAAAAGGATACCGGCCTCATCCGAGGACGCTTCTGCTTCCTACCTCAAGGCGGATAAAAAACTTGCTATTCGAAAGACTTCCACCATGTCGGTGATAAAACCGCCTAGACAACCATGTGACGCTAGAACGAGTAGTTCTTCCAAACGAACGAAACACTACTCAAACGCGGAGACGAAGAACAACACCAAGAGATCGAAAACCGAGACGTTACAAGCCAAAAAGGGCATGCAAGCCAGAAAACCGTTTACTCTGTCACCCACACCCCGATCTACATCACCAACACTTATGGAGTGAGTTCGGAGAGAGAGAGAGAAAGGGGGAGGGCAGTTGAATGGAAACGTGCTTAGATCCTGTTGTTAAGTGACTGAAAATGTTCATAAACTATGCAGTACCGCTTTTGGTTTTCACCTTACTTTCTTTTGTGGTATATGCGGTTTATGTGGCGAACGGTGGCGGTGACGCCACCGAAGACACCGACGAACAATCAGACGACGTCGAGGGTGACGATAGTGAAGATGACGAGACCAACACCTTGGCCGTAGAGAAACTAAATCTAGAGAGAAAGTTGCGAGAAGTCGACGAAACCTATCGGACGAACGCAGCCATGCATACAAGTAGAATCAGCGCGTTGTAAGATCAGTTGCGTGACGAAAGTAATAAAAACAATATAAACAACGATCGTATAAAGAATTTAGAAACCACGATGGAAGACGAACACGACCGCTTCAATGATATGTATGACAGACTGATCGAACACCGTGAAACGCTTCGGAAAAGACTCGAGCAAATGGAAAGCATCCGCCCTACTTTTGTCACCGTCGACCAACCCAAACACGGGACACAGCCCGGTGTACGAGACACACAGACCAGTGAAGCTATTAAACAGGGCCCGGATACGAAACACGAAGTGACGAGACAACCGTCTCAAGTCCCAACGAGGAGTGTTGCGCCCCCCGTTGAAAGCGGTAGGAACGTGATTAACCATCCGGCCCCCCCGCCCGCTGCTGCTGCTACTGCTGCTGTGGGGGATATCTCGGTGGCGAGACAACCGACTCAAGTCCCTGTGAGGAATGTCGCGTCCCATGTTGATAGCGGTAGGAATGTGATAAACCATCCAGTACCTCCCGCTGCTGCCGTGACAAATATCTCACCTACCACCGATCTTGTGAATCGGGGTGGTCGTCGAACGGAACCGCCGGTTGGGGTTCCAACGGCCGTTGCCGCCACCACCACCCGTATCGACGACAGTCGGGTGCAAAAGCAAGACGACCAGGGCCCTCCACCCGGAGCTAGACCGGTGTCACCCCCACCACCAAGCGGCAAGGCCGCGTCTATGGAGACGCAGCCGACTGCCGTTAATCCAGTCGAGGTTGGGAAAAAAACCGACGCCGACCTCGCGCAGCGTTTCGTCAGACCGGGAGAAGACCCGCGTGAGGATAAATCGATCGATGTGAGACAACTGAGTCTCGTCATGTCAGCAAACATGGTCGACGCGGTAAAAGCGTCGATGGGATCCTCGAGTATAGCCAACAAGTACGTCATCTTGCGCATACCGAATTCCGCATTACCCAGCGGCTCCAGCCTGGAGAGGAAGGTGAAAAGAGCCCTGGTTGTTGGCGATAATGAAAGAGGTCAAAAGAAGAGGTTTGCGCGAATGAGAATAGTACAGAATGGTAGCGGTCCCATGTCTCTGGTCTTCCATGATTTCACACCGGAAGTCGTGGACGATATCTATTACGATTTCGTAAATGACAAGGTCACAGGCACCAAAGGCTGCGAGTGGAAGAGCCACGGCGTCGTAGCCGCCTATTTGGGCACGGTAAAGCTCGACAAGATCACTTCGGTAGATCTTTTATTGAAAACTGAAAAATCTAATAAAAGTGGTGACAAGACAAATAAAAATGTGAAGAAAACCAAAAAAAAGTAGAAGGGCCGATCGTTGGGGGGGGGGGAAGGAGTGGCTAGCCGTAACTAACGACCTGAATAAGCGACCTTTAAAAAGTCAAACCGTAGATTGAGTAATATTCTACTTTGAAGTCGTGCTGGTCTGTTAGTAAGATAATTCGACACGATGGACCGAGATACGGGTATAGCCGTGGGTAACGCGATAGTGGCCGCCCGTTCGGCAGCGGCTTTCTATTACAAAGAGTCGGTACGTAACGATTGGGTGTTGACGTTCGTACGTGACATACTGAACGGCGACGCCGACCCGTCTAGTAACGTCGGTCCTTTCCGAAATGTGCACTTGATGTTTCCACGTTGGGCGCAAGCTGTCAGGGAATTTTGTGTGGGCACCATTTCGATTTCGAAATTCTGTCTGATGGGTGACAGGTCCACTTCGACGGTACCAAGCGCTAGGGAAGCCAGCACAACCGATCGCCCCGACGCTGGCCAAGCACACGACATCGTATACGGTTACAATCCGGCACCAGGAGATTTGGACAGCCGTGCGTGGCAGTACGCCGTGCGACAAGTGGCCGCCATAGCCAATGACGTGAGTGCCAACACCGATATCAAGATTGAATTCGAACGCGTTTATGAAATGGACACCGCGTCAGGAGGTGGCCCGTTGTCTACCGCCGGCATTCGCCATACCGCTGTCACCGTAGCGGAATCTGTGAAATCGATTGCACCATTGGGATTTTTAAACAGAGCAGCCGTATTTGGTAACGTCGGCGACAGAAACGCAGACAGTGTGCGCTACAAATCGTACATGTTCGGTAGTAACGTCATACTGTTCGACAATAATCTGGCCAATTATGGTCGTCTGGACGCGTCGATACCTCCCGGTACGGACAAACGCCACTTGCAACGCGCGTTTGACATGACCAATTACGAACTGAAGCGATTCATCTCGAACGTTGTCACCGTATCCGGTGGGACGATCACCGCTAACTGTTCGCGTGGCACAAGAAGGAGGCTGAAACGTAGGAGACGTAATGAGAAACACATCTTCAGCGACGAGAACACCGACGACGACGACGATAGTGGTAGCGAGAGGAACGATAGAAACTGGGATGACACCGAATGCCCATACGACGGTTGTGTGAAATTCACCTCTTTCAACAGACTGAATAACAGTCTTCAATTCTCATTCAACACGCAAGGGAGAGGGAACAAACACTATTTCTTAGCAAACGTGTTGCTGTTGAAAGCGGACGACTTCTGCACTAACGACGTTGTGTACAAACGTGCGGCTCTTTCTAGTTTTTGCCAGTGTGAAAAACCGACGTTAGCCTGGCGAGTCTGTGTGCTGGTAACACCAATAAATCACGCCACCATCGAGGGTGGCGTGCGCGTAGAAGTCACCAGAGTGGTTTCGGCAGCTTTTACGGCTTTTCGAGCGGTTTATCACAATAAAATAACCACATCCGCCCAGCCTCGTCTCGCCGAAACCCGACTCGCCGTTATTTCCGGATTTCTGGCAATGCCGATTCCACCGTACTTGACCAAAACCGCCAGGCCAGTCCGGGATGCGACCGCGAGTGGTGGCCGAACGTCGTTAGCAAATCTGTGTGTGTTCCATCGTTGGTTGAGAGCGCACACCGGTTCGGAATGGGCCGTCACTAAGGGTTCCGGATCTGAAACCATTTTAAAAGCTATGCACGGGCGAGGGGGTCGGGCTGTTATCGTCCAACGGCCAGTTTTCATGACCGGAACGAGGTCCATGTCCACAGGCAAACGGTCTTTTGTACGTTTCATGACGTACGAAGATTCTGTCAGAAAGCTCCTTCGGCTCACCGAGGACTTGTTGATAAACGGCCTGTCGGATTCGTCAAAGGACGAGAACTGTGCGGTGGCTTATGTCCGTGGTGGAGACGATTTGATAGTTTTCCAACGTGCCGGTTCGAGATTCGTCAAAGAAGACGAGGGTAGTTTGGTTGAGGATGAACGACTTGAAGTCGGTGGACCAGCTCGGTTGTGGCGGTCGCTCTTTGAAGCGCCTTCGTGTCTCTACGTGGATCTCGGCGTTCTATCGTCGATGGGTTTCGATGTTGTCTCGATAGAGCGAGGAGGACGGAGTTTCCAACACTGGGACGTCGGCACGCAAAACTCTTGTACCGTATTCTGTTCGGTACTGCTGCGTATAGTCGAAGACCATACATTTCGCGTGATAAACGAAGGGGATGACGACATAATGTACGCTGGTCAAAACTCGCCGTCCACGGAAGAGGCGGAAACTGTACACGGTGTGAACGTGCTGGGCGGTAAGGACAACCGTTTCATTTCGGCTACACAGACGAGACGCCGAGCTAGTGACGACGACGTGGCATATTCGCGAGTGCGAGAAAATGTGTTCAACATAAACGATTACTGGCCGGGCGTGGACTTGGTCAAGACGGATTTCGTTGATCCCGAATTGAAGCACGTGTGTTTTGTTTATTTCACCGGTGACCGCGAGAGTCGAATGACATTAGAAAACCTACACGCGTTCAGCGACTACTGTTCGCGCCAGTCAATCTTGCCCCCTCCTATTCTGTACAGTATCCAAAAAATAGTGTTAAAGGAACTGTACACGCGCTAGTCCGATCCCACATATAAATCCGCGTCACTATAAGTGAGCGGGTACCGTTTTACTTGCATCGACATGAGCACTACCACGGTGTATTCTACATCGGCAGGACGCGGTATGAGCCACAACAACGCTGGTGTCGCGCCGTTGAGCGTTCGCGTGGAGAACGGCGGGTACGACTGGTTGTACTATGTCCTTTATTTCTTTATAGCGTTGCTCTTTATCTGGGGTCTACTGTTCGTCCTGATACGTACCGGTGTCGTGGGCCCCAGTGATTGGCTGTACGAACATACAAAGTGGATACCACTGGTGGGAGAGAATTCGTGGGCAAGGAAAACGGCAACAAATGCCGCCCAAGGATAGTAACGACCATATAACACCGAAATAAAAAACCAGTCGGACCATCCAGTGTCTTTCCTACGGCCACCATGTGGACTATATGTGACCACACTAACACACCCAGTCGCATTCGAGTATATGGTGGTGGGGGGGAGGGGGTTGACTTGGTTGGTATCGGGCATAGAGCTTTGTGAGATTTTCCATTAAAAAGAATCAACCCATCTGGTATGGGGGGAAAAAAAAATTCTCCGAGTCTACCATATTTACATATTTAGGTTACATCGCTGTTCGTTTTTGTCCTCATCTACTATGTTGTTATTGTTTGAAGGGACAATACTATCAGTATGACAGTCATAAATATGACTGGAGATATATTTTTTTTACATATACACAACACACATTACTTCCTACAAATCTTTTTTATTCGATTTCATTATAAACTGAGAGAGGTGAAACTAGATTAAAATAAAAGGTTTATACGGTCCAAGAAAACGAGACACGTGGACGTTCAACTAGTTTCACTTCCATTTTTTACAAACCGTAAATACAACTTCCTCTTGTTCTTTAACAACGATTTTGGGTGGAGACTAGTCAGATCGACTTCAAACGAATACAGATCAAACTGCTTCGTGTTCAGTACACGGGCGTTTGAATCGAAAGAGCGAATAGCTCGGACAAAATCATCCATAGTCAGTTTTACAAGTCCTCGGTTTCCGGTTTTCTTCAATTCGCTGTTAGAAACGTCAATCATGTTGAACAACAAAATGTTTCCTGACGACCTGACCGAGTACGTTATTTCTATGGTGTTTTCACCACTACACAATGTGGTCACCGACTCGTCGAATAGACCATCCAAAACGAAGACGTTTTGTCGCCCTTCCGAACAGTTTCGTTTCTCACCTCCTGTCTGCTCATATGTGATAACTCTCTCATCGCCGGTCGATGGGTCATACATAATGGTCAACGGCATGTGTGCGAAACAGGTGTCGTTTTCAGACTCCACGGAAGCCATTTCCGGTGCTGTGCCGGTGTCCGCCGCTTCTTGTAGAGAATTGTCCGGCGCTGTATCGGCCGCCATAGGGCTACTAACACAACCGTCGGCATACGACTTAATGAGTGTTGGTGGTCTCACGTTCTGTGAAACGGAAAATGCCCCTGTCTTTGTAGAGTGGGGAGGGGTCGAATGGCCAAATAAACTACTGCTCTCCGACGAGTGTGTCTCGCCCGATGCGACAGACCTTTCGTCCAGAGTGGGTGTCTCGGGATCGTACAGATTTATTGGTAGCGTTTTATCCGGTCCCAATCCTAAAAGGTCGTCTTCAATGTAGTCGTCGTTAATGCTGAACAGACTGTCCCCCTCAACTCGCTCACCTTCCATTCCCCGCATTGGAACGTCAATCGAATCGGCTCGAGCCGGTACGATCGTGTTGTCACGTATTTCATTGCTACCACCACCACCTTCTAGTTCCAGCCCAATACCCCTCCGCATGCACACGATAAATCTCACGTCTTCCAACAACGAGTCAACGAAATTGGCGTATGCAAAGTCATAATCGTCTGGTGGATCAGTGTGTCTGTTTGAAAAAATTCTATACAGACAACCGAAAATTTCGGTCACGCCGAAATAACCACAATACGTTTCGCAGAACTTTCTGTAGCAGTATCTGCGAGCAAAAAGCAAATATGGGTCGATTCCGTCGGTTTCACCAACGTTGTTGAACACCATCGCGCTATTCAGATCAAAATCTATCCAGAATGTTCGGTTTGTTTCGCATACGACCGCTTTTATTTCTTTGACAGCCTCCAGCCACACCGCAGATGCTGCGATCGAGTTTACGAAAACGTAATCTTCCGTACCGCCATAAGAGGAAGCATAAAGAATTTCACCGGTACAAACGTTTTCGTTTTCACAGGACATGGTCTTTACACGGTCTTATATTTTTGCACCCTAGCACTCGTGTGTGTGTGTGTGTGTATGTGTGTGTGTGTGTGTGTGTGTGTGTGCGTGTGTGTGTGTGTGTGTGTGTGTGTGTTTGTGGGTGGAAACAAGTCTGTGTATCTTAGTCATTGGGCAACATACCGCTATTTGGCAACTCGGTAAACAGGTATATGTTTGATGGTCTTTGATCCAACTGTGACGAATCGGTACTGGAATCAAACAATCGGGCATTCTCAGTCTGAGGGGGTGTAATCTGAGCTTGTTGTCCTTCAGTCGTCATAGAATCGTGGAACCCGGTATTGGACGAATTTAACGACGTGGTATCCGAAGTATGAGAGACTGTTGTCTGAGGTTGTCGTTCTCCGGTCGTTATGCCGCCGTAAAATGCACATTGCGCAGCCTGTTGTGGTTGTAAAACACCCGGTAGGTTTGCCGGCACTGTCCCGTTTTTACTGTAGACGCTTCGCATTCTCGCATAATCACCTTGCATCTTGATGTACGCCCTGTAAATGCGCTCGTTCATTTCACCCGGAATACGAGACAGCGTATCTTTCAGTGTCGTGTCGTCTTCCGCACAGAAGTTGTCCGACAACAGTCGGGAGTTGACTGTAACTGTTTCTGGTGACTGACCTGGAACACCGAACTTGGACGGTCCGTTGTCGTATACGGGATTGTAAAACTCCATATCGTTTGTGTCGGTTTCAGCAAATACATAACTCTCTGTTTGGTAGTCGGGGTCGTTCAAATTCGTCGGTGTTTCCATTTTGAACGTGGCCGCAGTATGTTTGGTGACCTGTACAAATGTGAGGTCGGTACTGAGACTGGGTCTGAAATCGACAGCGTAAAGTACGTCGTATGTGTTAAAATAACTGTGGATATTTTTCAACATATTGCCGGCGGATTCCATTCTGCTCGCTATGGGGCCGTAAACCAAGGGTGCCGAATCTTTGTCTAACCATCGACTCATTTTCACATACGGACCCAACCAACATGATTTCAACAAGTAACGATCATTTGTCATCGTGTATGTTCGCACCTTGTCTGGATAACTGGGTGGAAGTGGATTCCCACACCATGCCAAAGTGTCGACGTTTAATTCCATCACAAGCGGAGGAATAAAACCATTCATCACCCACTCTCGTCCCACATCGTCTTGTTGGTAGAATACGACACCTCGTTGAGACATGATGTTCTACTTATTAATATCTTGGTTACCTACTGTCCTTCTTTATCTCTTCTACTCATCGTGGGGGATGGGCGCTAGGTTCGTGAGAATAGTCCTAAAGGGTTATGGCACTAATCCATTGGTAAATAGTGAGATTGGAACCCGAGTTACAGCCTCTCAAGCCCTGTGACCAGCTCACCCTACGTGGCTACGGCAATATATGTGCTGTATTCTGTATAAACTTATTAGATCCTTCATATGTGAACTGTAATCCCAACCATAATCAATATTATAAGTTCAACCATCAACACAATAGCATTTTATTTTAACCCTCGATTCCAATATTTCAGTACACAGGGTAAAATCTTTAGAATAATAAGTATAAGGTATAATTAATTAAGATATTTAAGTGTCAACGATGTAATTAATAAGTTAATACTATTAATTACAAAGCCTCTGAGTCCTGATGTCCTTTTATAGGACATCCATGGCAAGTGATTTTCTACCTAATGGGATTGATTGTACACTCCATTGTGACGATGATAATAAGAGTGTATAAAATAAGTAAAAATACCTAACTCTTATCCCAACACTATTTTATTTACCTGGAAGAGTACATGTCAGAACACTATGCGGGCTGTACAAAAAAAAAATGAAAATGTCAGAAACGTGTATTCCGTTCTGATGAAGTTACCGGCTCCGTATTATCGTCACTATCGCTGCTCATTGTGTCACACGAAGAAGGGGGTTTTATTCAAATCCTGTCTAATATTACTTACTCCAAAACAGATTCAGATAGCAAAC
This sequence comes from Macrosteles quadrilineatus, assembly GCF_028750875.1. NCBI lineage: Eukaryota > Metazoa > Arthropoda > Insecta > Hemiptera > Cicadellidae > Macrosteles > Macrosteles quadrilineatus. The sequence continues at coordinate 219,962 of NW_026542713.1, forward strand.
AACCCTGGTACAACGTTCATTGAACTCAACAACATGAATAACATTCTGTCGATGGTAGTAAGTTTGCAGACCTAGCAATAATATTAATAATAATTATGAAAATAACATACATAGATGGTTTAGGGAAAACATCAGCGATAAAAATAGAGTATAGTAAGTTAAATACACCCATGATTCAATAACGGTCATGTATAATTGCCACAAGATGAGAGACTGTAAAGATAATTAACCAAGGATGAAAAACATTGGTTTGTTTAAAAGAAATAAATGTTAATTATAAGGGTCCATATTTTCATAGACTATACATAGTTATGTTTGTTCCAAATCAAAACAGTAGATATAACTATAAAAATGTTTGATTGTGTCGGAATGATAAAAAATAGTAAAAATCGTTTGTGCACAAGAAACATTATTTTTGCGTAGTAAAGAATCGGGATCTCGATTTATATCTTGAAATGATCTACCAAAGTACTACGATTTTAAAATGGAATAAATCAAATTGGTGGTCTGACGGATGTATCATGGATATAATGAAGTGCAACATACTATTTCCTTTATTTCCAATCGGGTTTCCGAGTGTTCAGACAGACACAAGGCCGTAAAAACAAAAATATATTTTGTAAAAGTAGAAACCACCTGAATACACTTCGGATCCCCGAGGTATATGAGACTAGTCTACAACATTTAGGTTGAACCCAGATTATAAAACTTCACATTGAATTGATTTGAAATCAAATCTTCATTCGAGATCCTGTTTTGAAAAATAAATGAAAATTCAGCTCTGTTGAAGGAACATTGTTGTTTTCACATCTTAACAAACATGAGGTGAAATGTTTGGGTTTATTCTACATTCAATTTTGTTAAAATCAACAAAATCGGAAATCGCGACCGTATTCGCACTGAAATGTCTACCTCGGTGAAACCCGCCGCTTTGGTAAGTTCGGATTGCGGGTTTCCGATATAAACTTGTCCGCCGTGTTTGCACCGAAATATCTACCTCAGTGAAACCTGTCGTTTCTGTAAGTTCGGAGTATTGGTTTCCGACATGAACTTGTTAAAATCAACAAGATCGGAAATCGCGACCATGTTCGCACTGAAATGTCTACCTCGGTGAAACCCGCCGCTTTTGTAAGTTCGGATTGCGGGTTTCCGATATAAACTTGTCCGCCGTGTTTGCACCGAAATATCTACTGTACCTCGGTGAAACCTGTCGTTTCTGTAAGTTCGGAGTGTTGGTTTCCGACATGAATTTGTTAAAATCAACAAGATCGGAAATCACGACCGTATTTGCACTGAAATGTCTACCTCGGTGAAACCCGCCGCTTTTGTAAGTTCGGATTGCGGGTTTCCGATATAAACTTGTCCGCCGTGTTTGCACCAAAACATCTACCTCAGTGAAACCTGTCGTTTCTGTAAGTTCGGAGTGTTGGTTTCCGACATGAACTTGTTAAAATCAACAAGATCGGAAATCGCGACCATGTTCGCACTGAAATATCTACCTCGGTGAAACCCGCCACTTTTGTAAATTCAGAGTGCGGGTTTCCGATACAAACCTTTCCACCGTGTTCGCACCGAAATATCTACTGTACCTCGGTAAAACCCACCGTTTTTTGTAAGTTCGGATTGCGGGTTTCCGATACAAACCTTTCCACCGTGTTCGCACCGAAATATCTACCTCGGTGAAACCCGCCACTTTTTTAAGCTCGGGATACCGACGGAATATTTGCAACCACTTTTATTTCAACCATCTTGTAAGGTTCCAATAGGGTTTCCAAAATGGTTAAATGCTCCATTTTGTTATCTAGGTTCAAGGTAAACGTAGTAGTTTAGTAGTAGATTAGTATCCTACACTTCGGAGGCCCGAAGTACATTCCGTGGTTTCCACTTTAGTAAGATATCGTTTGGTTTCACGGACAAAAAACTACCATTATCCGTAACCGCTGTTTGGTTCGGTTATATTATTACAACGGTCTCCGTATCTGTCAGTATCATCGGAATACCGATCGGAAGTAAAATTAATGGTATGTTGCACTTGTAGTGCAGTTTTCAATCTTTAGGGTATATTATTGTTGTCGTCAGAATACCAACGCGACTTATTCCATTGTAAAATCCTAATACTTTGGCCGATCATCGTCTACAAGATATAAATCGGAATCCCGATTACTAGAATAGTGAATAAAAAAAATAAACACTCAATTTTCTTTAAAATTTTATAGCAGTTCCGTATTGATATGTTTGTTGGTACAACACATCTTTTTTTCAACTATGTGTACTACATCCCGCCTAAACACAGCCTTTAATCAGTCTTTGGTTTGATGCGTGCTGAGGTGTGAGTGAGATGATGGGGGGTGGGAGGGGAGTAGCGGACCCTATTTAAGCGCGCCTGGCGGCAGGCATCACCAGTTGAGATCGTCACAACCGAGCGGTTATTACGTGTGACCGAGTCGCTCTCGTGTGCAACCCGTGTTTTTATTCAGTTGTTTGTTTTCTAATTTACTTGAGAAAAGTGTCTAAGTGTTTTAGTAGTGATGGTAGACGGGTCCTGAGGCTGCAGGTGCGAAGCCACCTTGTTGTTATTGTTTACAATCCTTGACCTCTGACCTCCAGTAATCAGCCGATAGCGCCAATCAAACGTTTAACCCCAATTGACCCCAATTAAAAAACAATTAGATAAAAGATATCGCATTCCGGCGTTATCCGTTATCGGGTATTCCCCGACCCGCGGGTCGCCGCGTCTGTTTACATCGTCCGCCATTGTTGTTTACACTTCTTTATCTCCTTTTGTGCGCGTGATCAAGTCTGTCGATGTGTACTAGCAGCTATACGCGCTTTATCTATTGGTAAAACAGTGAACTAGATGAAATTCCCCGACCCGCGGGTCGCCGCGTCTGTTTACATCGTCCGCCATTGTTGTTTACACTTCTTTATCTCCTTTTGCTAACAGCTATTCGCACTCTATCTGTTGGTAAAACAGTGAACTAGATGAAGTACTAGATTTTCATAATTAGTGTTTTAAAAGTGTGGCAAAAAAGAAGTCATGCTGCCTCAATGGGATTTTTTTAGTTTCCCTAACACTCACTATTTACAAAGCTAAGACGTTACCACTGAGCCAGCATGACTTCTACAGACTGCCTTGTATTTTATGTCATATAGCTAACCTAATGAATTCAGTCTTAGTGTGGCCATCGATCTAGTACAATGTCTGGACCTAATCAAGAACGGCCAAATTCGTCTCTTGGCTCTTCAAATGCCAACAGAGCCAACCTTACTTTGGATTTTTCCAGACCACATCAACGCAATTATGAACGCATGACTGGAGATAGGAATCGTCAACAGAGTGGGTTCGTGTCATCATCTACTTGGACGAGTGGAGATGACAGGTGGTACAAAGCTCAATCTAGCGATGCTAGCCCAAACGTTGTTAATCGTCCAATCCAAGTTTCAAAAGTGACTAACAGCCAGAGTGATATAGTTGAAAACCAATTGAGGATTTTGTTTGGCTAGACAGAATTTTTGGTATAAAAGTCATGTTTCAAGCTTGTATGGTTTCAGTCTACTTTGATATCCGACTGTGTGGAAATGTCTATAGCAGTAAATATGGAATTTCACGAAGAATTTATTATAACAAATGATATGAAAATTCAATTCAAAAATGACCAATTGGAAACAAAAATTATCATTATTGTATACACACCAAATGGGAGAGAAAGTATTTCGCTGGATGTTGACAAGTGGACGGAATTTAAGAAATCAATCAGTGATGTGGACCAAGAGTTTTACAGAAGATTCAATCACCAGCCAGCATCAATGGATGCCTCATTAGTCACATCTATAACTCCACCATCACCCCAGAAATCTTCTATTGATACTTTTAATGTGCGGAACGAGGATCTTGTAAAATCTGGATTCTACAGGACAAAATGTTATGAACAAGTAATATGTTGTGAGTGTGGTTGGCAGTCGGGCAGTGAAAGATTATCATTACGATACTTGAACTTTCTTCATAAAGTATTAAATCCCAAGTGTAAAATGAGTGAATATGCTGAAGATGACTATATAAAGTATTTTAACCACAAAAAGTCTATTGAAAATACTGAAAATATAATGACAGAAAAGTTTATTATATGGCCAAAATTATATCCGAGTATTGAAGATATGATTAAAACTGCATCCAGTTTCATGCATCAAGTGTGGTGTTGTCTTAGATCATTTGGGTCTTGATGACAAGCCTGCAGAAGAACACCAGAAGGTTTCACCAGATTGTAAATTTGAATAATAAAATGTAAAAACCGATTATATTGTTTTTTAAGTTATCCTCTTATACTCTTTAAGATGTTAATATCACTTATCAACTATAACACAAAATTTGCTTTTTGCAATCCCACTAAAAAACCAAGAGTGGACCTGAAATGGAGCTGAGTGGACCAGTGTCCACCCAGTGGACCAATCATCTTATTTAGATTGGATACTTGTAATGATGGAGTTTTTTTCTTAGACTAAATAAATAAGCTCTATATTAATGATGTACCTAACAGGAGTCAGAAATAATTTAGTGCATGAAGTATATTAAAGAATAATACGTTTGTGGGAATGATGTGGCCACACTAGATCTGACTAGATTTGTAAAAGATATACTTATGAGCCGTTTACTGCCATACTACTTCGGGTGATTATTAAACTTGGTAAATAGTATAAAAATACAAAAATCTGTAGTAGTCTAATTCAAAACCATCTATATTTTTTTTAACCACAAACTAAAGAAAGAGAAAGAAAGTTTATGTTCGATATGACGATAAACTTAAAGATAAGGAGCCAGTTGATAGATATATTGTGTGACCTCAAACTGGTCACTGTTTCATCTCTACACTTTCTAGTTAAAATACAATACTATAGATGAAACAAACTTTCTTAGGCAATACTGAGTAATCGTTATTTGTATTTTAATCATTTTATATATATGGTAGTTGTTGTAAATCAAGATGTGACAGTTGTTGTGAAATAAAGAGTGCAGACCAATTTACAGGAACATTAAAAGGTAATAATTTCCAATTTATTGTGACAATCTTTGAAAGGATTTTATTCCTAGTAATGAATTAATAGATAATGACAAACATAAAATGTAGAGAGTTTGAATTAATTGGCTAAGAATAAAAATAATAATATAACCAATAAGCATGTTAAGTGTTCATTTTTGATCAACTTAATTTAATAAGCACATGGATGGTTTTAAAATACTGATAGTGATACTTAAACATATTATATAGACTAAATTTTGTTTAAAAACGCATTCTTATACGAGACTTTTGAATTATTATTAACTAGGTGAAACCCGTCAATAACCCGCTAATCCCATTATCGATGGATGCTTTAAATGTTTACGATAATTCTTCTAACTACGATAAAAAGGGTAAAAATATCAGTCCTTTTTATTGGTTTTTAAAAATTTGTAATTTAAGTCGAATTAACAAGATTTTACATGAGTGAAGCTGTATCATACTATACGTTTTCAAATAGGAAATTTAAAGACCATTTTATTGATGTCCAAGATTTTAAATGCCGTAGTATAAAAATACTATTTTTTGTAAACACTTATCACTGGAATATTTAGTGATATTCCAGTACTTAAAGGATAAATTAATATAGAATTTAACATGGCATTCAAATACCTACTGTTTTAGTTTAGTATGTACTACTGTTTTCATTTGTAGTGCAGTAGGAATAATGGAAAATATACCTTAAGGTAGAACTAATTGCAACACAAATTATTCTTGCTGGGAATGGTGGGTATTATGCTTCTAATCAACATACTAAAAATATACACCCTACCATCTATAAAAAAGTTTAAAAATTTTAACTTTAGTAAAAATATCTTTTTGGGTATCAAATTATAGAAAATTTAATACTGAAAAATATTTTGATAGTGGTTATAAGCACTATTTAGAAATACAATCGTAGTATAAAAAATATATTCGCCACAGCAAACCTACTGAATATGCAAATTTCCATTTGTCTGAATCGATTTTCAATTAAATCTACTTAGGCTAAATTACATCAGGTTTAACGAGTACCTAGTTTTTCTGCCTAAAGGAAACTAATAAAGTGGGTTTTTAGTAAAATATACCAAGTTTTTTTTTCAAAATATATCAATAAAGAATGACACTACAACATTCTATAATATTCTCCATGAGAATAATATGGGAATTTAAAATGTATATTTTTTTTATTTTCTCTGTTACCAATAACCGTATGAAAACACTTTTATATACAACATTATTTGTTTTAAGCTCTTTAAAAAGGTACACGGATAAATAGGGAAATTTTGTGTTTTGAGGGTCAAAAATTAGAAAGCTCAATATTTACCTCTTAAAACCCCCCGTAAAACTCTGTTCCCAAGGTCCGATTATTCTGGTTTGCAAACTTATTCAAGTTTATCTCACTTTACACCTTTAAACTAAGTTTCATCAAAATCAGACACAAACTATTCAAGTTATCGCTTTTACGAATACACATATAAATTCCAAGTAGCACACATCGTTGGCCCAACGTTGGGAAATGGTCGGCACGGTTGGGAAATGGTTGGCAGAAATTTTAACGATTTGCCAACGTTGGCCCAACGGAAACTGGTATTCGTTGGCCCTACAAAGGAAAGAATCGTTGGGCCTTCGTTGGGCATTCGTTGGGCATTCGTTGGGTTTAAGTATAAAACATTCTAAAACGAATTTTAACAAATTGATTTATTTAAAAGTACATAAATGTTATGGCAGCAGAATATAAGACAAATATTGTAAAAATTTGGATCAATGATGAATGTAGTCAGATGATGTTGTGATACTAGATACAGTGGGGAACACCTGCTTAACATATAATAATTATTATAATTAATTTTTTTTTAAATATATTCTTTAACTTATTTAAGCAAGTTTTTAATAGTTATAGAGAAAAGATTAATTAATTATATAACAATCAATTATAACAGTAGCCTACTAATCTAATGGTAATTAAATAATCTATATTCAAATACTAGTATCCTCTCCAACTACCAGAAAAACAATTCAACTACTTGAGGCCTAAACAGATTAACAGAATCATATTATACTGTAGCATCAAAAATATTTACAGTATTAATTGTGACCATTGCACCTGTCGGTTACTCTTTCACCACTTGAAAACACTCTTAAACAACAAGCACAGTTAGCTCAGAGGTAAGGTGGGAGGCTCACATGTCGAAGGTACCGGGTTCGAGACCCGTCCCGGCCAAAATATTTTATTTCGTTTTATTTTCAAAATAAGTTTTTATTAACTATTTAATCAATTTACTCAACTCATAATTATGCTTTGCATACAAAATCTTTATTATTTTGTGTTTTTTATGTTTATGCCCAATGGGATGGTTGGCCCTTCCGCAAAAATTGGTTGGTTGGCCAACCGTAAGACTGAGTGCCAAAACATACCGTTGGCCAACGATCGACAGAAACGTTGGGCCAACGATTTGCCAACGATTTTTGCTACTTGGGATCAATTATATACAAATTTTAATAAATGGTGTTTTTGGCCTCTGGGGACATCAAAACGAAAAAGTTAATTGTTCAACAAGGGCCTATGTTTTACCATTCCACCTACGGTAATAGCTACTTGTCTATTGGGGAAATTCGTTAAAACGGAAAGCATATCCTGTATTGCCTAAGATGAAATATGTAGTGCAGCTTAATTTAAAAAATAACAACTACTCAAGTTATCGTTTTTACGAATACACATATAAATGAATTATATAAAAATTTTCATGAATGGTGTTTTTGGCCTCTGGGGACATCAAATCGAAAAAGTTTATTGTTCAACAAGGGCCTATGTTTTACCATTCCACCTACGGTAATAGCTACTTGTCTATTAGGGAAATTCGCTAAAACAGAAAGCATATCCAGTATTGCTTAAGATGAAATATGTAGTGTAGCTTAATTTTAAGAATAACAACTCTACTGACGTATTTGTAAAGCAAAAACCATTCACCGATTTAGTTATTCTGTTGAAAAATAGTATGCCAATTTGTATGTCTTTAAATACTTTGATTCAAAACTAATAATACTTTGAATAGTAAACTCGATAACTAAAAGCAACTGAATATTTGTATTATGATACTAAGAATAGTTAAAGATAAAGGGGAGCTAATCACATAACCTTGAACTGACCATGGTCTTATCATTAGCCACTGCCACTTTTCTGACCAAACATGAAATTGAGTACTAATCAATTAGTATTATTTGACATGTTTTTGTTCAACCTCAAATCTTATGTGTGGGGAATCGTAGGAGAACGTGACATTCATAATAAAACATAGCCTAGTGCAACTCAATTTCTAAGTGTATTGAAAGGTAACAAATGTGTTAAAATTATTACGATTCTATCGAAAAATATATTATGCTAAGTAACAGATAAGTACAACAAAACACTCGCACATAAGTAATGTTTCACATCCTTTACTCTGAGGCATTTCTGAAACAAATCTTTCATCCACTACCTCATTCATGTTTTAGCTCAATTGATAGTAAAACAAACATTTAAAACGGTAATTTATGTAGCCTACTGAGACCTTAAAACTATTAACTTAAAACATGTTGTTTATTTAGAATCAACTTACTCACATGAATTAAAGCCATTAACATAACTGTGTGAGATGTTTTAATATAATCATATATATTTAAATGTTGTATATAAACTGATTTTTTGGGTTATTAACCCAAGAGGACTCACATAATGATTGAAACAACTGGGTTGGTAATATAATTTTAGTTAAACATGTAATTAACAGGTGTTGGCAGCATTTACCACCTCTTTCTACAGACAGCCTGAATAATTTTCCAATCTCACCCATTTCCTAGATTCGGTGTCTGGTATGTTCGATTGTTTTGATAAATTGCTACTAAACTAATTTTGATCCTCATAAATTGATATTGAAACCTATGTTTACCAATTGCTTAAAACATCAAATGAGGTTATATTAATTAGCTCTCTATCTACAAATAATCCAAAAATGGGTGGGTATTTTTTTTACTATAACTCTTTAACTAGCAGCCCAACTGTAATAGTCACAGTATGTGGTTTCTGTTGTGACAGCAACTATAATAAGGTTTTAGTTAAATCCAAATAAAACAATCGTAAAATGGGATAATTTGTATACCTTTAGAAAGACAAGATTCTAAACTTATAATTTATTGCATAGATGAACTTATATCACAACTAGATAGGTGTAATTAGACAATAAAGTTAAACAAACATTTCAGTTGCACCATGTACACATCATAAAACTGTCAAACACGGTTGTTTTCAAAAAGTATAACATGATATTTTTTGTCTACTACAAATAAACAAGCGGTATTACTGCAACAAGGAAAGATTTTCCTATGTATACAAATGTATACAAATCTTTTTGATATAATTACATATGAACTAACAACAACTGCAACAAATCAAACAGTTTTTACATGTTCATGAAGTGTCAGAGTGGCTTTAATAGTCACCATCGTAAAACATGTATTATATTACACCACTACTGCTGAATTTATCAGCTGATACTTTTCATGAATATTTATCTAACTAAATCTCAATCTCTATTGACAATCAACACTAAAGTCGAGTTTTAGTGAGATTTTACTTTATCAGTTTACATAAAGATGTTTTCTACAAAACAGTACTCCTTCATTAATAATAATAGATTTTTACAAATGATATGTCAAAATGACCCTCAAGCCATCAAAATCCTAGTGTATTTCTTATGAAAAAATATTTTGTTTACTTAACCAGACAAATAATCTTATATATTAAAAAAAGTTTCGTTTTTATTTTCTGAGTCATGATTGAGGTCTCAAATTGAATGTATGCATGCACAGATTTTCCATCAAGCATTGGTATATATTTGTCTATAATCCCACTCGGTGTATATGAAAGCGAAATTTACTCCCCGTGTATTTCTTTTGGGAGTTAAATTTGGTTGTTCTTTTTCAAGTTCCTTTGGCTTTTCTACTGGACCAATTTTCATGATAGAGGTCTCAAATTTAAGGTATGCACACACAGATTTGTCATCAAGCATCGGCATATATTTATCTATCATCCCACTTGGCTTACATGTTAACGAAATTTGCTTCCATGTATTACTTTTCCAATTTCATTTGGCTCTTCTACCCAACCAATTTGATTGATTGAGGTCTCAAATTGAAGGCATACGCATCAAATTTTCACATAAAGCATCGATATATATTTACATTTTCTAATCCTTACTTAAATTTAAAATGCGCCTTTGTCAGTTATAATTTTATAATCTAAGATTATAATTAATCTTAAGGTTATAATTTTATATTTTAGTCTAAGAACCTTCAGTGAAATACTGGCTTTCATTTAAGCTATTAGTTATTCAAATTGGATGAGTTTCAAGTAAACGCGAGGTGAACAATCAACATAAAAATATTTTTCATTAGGTGTTAATAGGATTAAAAATCAACAGCTCCAGTATTGTTCATGTTTTCTATATTTTGTAGACTCAAAATAGTCAATAAATTATAGATGTCAATTTGAGCTATTAATCGTTTAAATTAGTTAAGCTCAAGATAATGTATTATTTAATTAAAAATCATAAATTTGATTATTTCTCAGATATTATATTTATTTTAACGCTGCAGGGCAGCTTGGGTCCTCTAGGTTGTATTAATTACTACAGCTGTTCATAGTAAACACATGATACACATGAGCGTTAGTTTTCAGAGTGAGTTTATTTTCAGTTACACCGGATTGATTACACTACCTTTAAGTTGACTGTCATCGTAAATTATAACTGTTATTCATTTTGAAATAATGCCTGCAATAGTTTGCAATTGCTTTAATTTGGATATTATTTATTGTGCTTTGACTGAAATATGACATTAGAGACTTGAGACACTATTTTTAGCAGGTTTTGTGTGAACTTTATTGAGTGTTTACCAACGACGTATATCTCAAGTATGACTTTATCACTTTAAATAATATTTATTAGTTGTAAAGTGGTGATGGTTGTGGTGTTTAAAATATTAACTTACTCACATGAATTAAAGCCATTAACATAACTGTGTTAGATATTTTATATCATCATATATATTTAAATGTTGCATATAAATATATTTTTAGGTTATTAACTCAAGAGGACTTACATAATGCTTGAAACAACTAGGTTCGTAATACAATTTTAGTTAAACATGTAACTAACAGGTGTTGGCAGTATTTACCGCCACCGTAACTCATATGCTACCAGTACACTATCACCGAACATTCACCCGAATGTTTCGCCGAATGTTCGGGTCAGATTGCGACCACGAATGTTGACGAATGTGCAGCCCGAACCATCCCGAACTAACCAAGTACACTATAGGCTAACTTCGGCCGAACTGTGCTGAACCCAATATTGCGTATTCGCGGCAAAACATTCGCACCAAATTTTGTGCAACATGGACGCTAACGTCAAAGAATATTCTAGAAAATTCTAGAGGAAATTCTGTAATTTTCGTTTGGTGTTAGACACCTCTTGAATGTATCCTAAGTTTCTTACTTCTCTGTGGCTTGATAATTTAAAATGAATGCTTGCTTTTTTATTAAATGCTGGTTTTCTTAAACGATAATGTATACATGTATATATTCAATTTAATTATCCCACGGCCATAGAACAGGCTCACTATGGTATAGTTCAAAAAATAACAGCGTTTCCTCATTAGAATACTCAATACTTTGTACAATTAATTTATCTATATAAGATCTAGTAGAAAATAATTAAATTACAAAAACTAAAAGTAACTCTAACTACACAACCAGTGCAGTAAATACTGTATAAAGAGAGCGTCCGTGACTACGAATGACAGCGAGTGTGAACTGGCTATGTTCGTGCCCGTCTGCGATCGGCACTCGTCCTAGTTCGTCTCCTTTGATTCGCGACGGGAGACCGCCAAAAAAGCGAGCGCACCCGAACACGAATGTTGGCGATGCGAACTACCCCAAATGTACACGAGCACACCGTGTACACTATCGCGTTTGTCTTAGTTCGGCGATAGTGTACTGCAGGCAATACACCTCTTTCTACGAACAGCCTGATTAATTTTCCAATCTCGTCCGTTTCCTACATTCAGTGTCTGGTATGTTTGATTGTTTTAATAAATTGCTACTAAATTAATTTTGATCCTCATAAATTGATATCGAAACCTATGTTATCTTATGTGGTTAGGCAATAGCTTTAAATAGTGTTATTAAGTTTATGATAGAACTCAAATGCTGATGAAAACAGATTGAAAAATATTGAAATGTTTCACACAAATAAGAGGTTAGTCACCTTTTCAAAACCTCTTGACACTACATTTTACTTTTCTGACTATGAAGATCGGAGATGCACCAGTTTGTTGGATAGAGATCGTTTTAAGCGAAGGATTAGTCAAGTTGAAATTGTTTTACAAAACTATCTCATGCTTAAGGCACATCATGTTAGTCACTGCTCTCTTGATGATCATTCTATGTGTTATAAATTCTTAGTAAAATTAGGAAACTAACTCATCTGTTGTGCACAGTGTAATACACACTAACTTGTCAATTGGTGTCTAAACAATCCAACATTAATTTATATAATGGCCCTGCAGGGAGGTGGATGACATTAAATGAGTGGAAACTAAAATCTTCTTCTGCTAAACATCTTACTGACGGAGACTTCATCTGGATGCTTAGCTAAAAGGATACCACTAAGTGCGTTTATTGTGGAGTAAAAATGTTTGAAGTTGTTCATCAAAACTTTTTAAATATGTGCAGGATATAAATCTTTTAAAGTGTTGATGTTTTTAGCTTCATACACACTACATACGTCATAATGAAAATTGATTTTAAGAACATTGGAGTGGATAATTATGTCATGATGTAACATGCTTAACACTTTATAAGCATATTCCAAAAATGTGGTTCCATGCAACTATTAAAATGCCAAAAGTTTTGTCAAGAGTCTTTTAGACAATTTGACGTTTAGTGTGTTGTTGAACAGACCACTTCAAAACCTCCAAAGTTGATACATTTAATACACCGGCTAATACAGTATTTACTTTAATGATATATCTTGCGATTATACTACTAACAAACTAAATAGCTAATATATCGTCTTTACTCAATTCAAATTCGTTTAGATCTAATTACTTCTTCATCAGAGGATGGTGGTTCTATTTCTTCATTAGGGACTTTATATAGTTCCCCCCAATTTAGATTATCACTTTCCCCAGCAATAGGTAAATTGGCAGACCTTCCCGTATGTTTTTTATGGATATAGTTAAATAGAATCACGCTGAATTTTTTCAATTCTCTATCATGATGTTCCTTGTTTTGCGTTATTAAACCTTGATGGTTAGATATTTTCTCATTGATGGTATTAATATCGGATTGAAGTTTAGCCAAATGTGTAGACATTGGTATAAATTTATCATTCATACTTTTCTCCAAATATCCTTTTGTTACAGCACAATCTTTACCCTCAGGCTCAGCTAGATGTGTTATTTGTTTTCCCTGGGCATCATAATGGGAGTCCTTAAGTGATATACAGAGTCGTTTTACAGTCTGGTAGTTGACTCCGTCAGTGTCTTCAATAGGATTTCCCACATTTATTAACCTTTTACTTCTAAGATTATAGGAGTGTCTATCACCCGGTATTATTTTTTTATCGACATATTCCTTTGAAGCCGCGTCATTACTGTTTTTGGGTTTACCTATATTGGTCACGATTTTGCCCTGTAAATTGTAGTTCCCCTCGGCTGTAAGAACATATCCCTCACCTTTAATAGGGTCTTTGCCCGATTTGCTACTACGTCCAAACTTATCAATAGTCATTATATTAATGATTTAAACCTAGAGTTTCCACCACCTCTTATAAACCCAGCTTCACGCAGCTCTTCTATGATACTAATGATCTCATTGGAATGTACTCTGTTTCCGGTCTCTGTAGGCATGATAATATACCCGAGTCGGTTTACAAGCTCATTTACATCATCCCAATATATAATGTCTCGAGAATGTATGTTTTTCCATAGTAAGCCTCTCCCTTGTTCTAACATTAATGGCTGTATAATTCTAAGATATTTAACACCTTTACTCGATTTAACTCGACCTGTAGGCTCATATTTCTCTCTATGTGCGTTTGTAGCATACAATATACTTTTGTATGTATTCAAATCGTTTTCCATGTAAGTACCTTTATCGGGTAATCGTTTAAATAATAGTTCGTAAAGACCTTCAGACGCTCCATAGTTAACACCACCGATATATATATATATATTACCTTTATCGTTAAAGTCCAAGTTTTCACTACCAACCATTAAAACACTGCCAAATGTGTAGTCTAAAGTTGCTCTATTTTAGAGGAGTTTTTATGAGGGACAGTTTACCATTGAGAGTTCATGAAAATGAATCAGCAGTTATTAACCTAGATAGTATAAAGGGAAATGGTACTCATTGGGTGTGTTATTATAAGAGAGGTTTTCATATTGAATACTTCAATAGTTTTGGCAACTTAAAACCACCAATTGAGTTACAACAGTATTTCAACACAGGATTTCATCCTATATTGGTCAAATATAACTTTTTCCTAAAACAAAAATTCAACTCTGTCAACTGTGGTCATTTTTGTTTGGATTTTCTTGCTAAAAGAAAATGATTTGTATTACTGGAAATTCATCTAATTTAAATTGCTCACTGTTCCCTCCAATGGACTTATCATCAGCAAATGAATGGGAGCTGGGATTCCTGGATTTAATGACATATAACTCAATACCAAACGTGAAGGAAGGTATAAACAACATTTTACATGTTGGAAATGATATACAAATATCCTTACCAACAGGATCTTATGAAATCAGTGACATCAACACATATATAAATAAGCAGATTAAAAAAAAGCATCCTTCTGTTACATTTGAGTTGGTTGCTAATAATAATACTTTGAAAAGTGAAATCAAGTGTTCAGAAACTTTAGATTTTAGCAAACCTTTAAATATAGGTTTGTTACTGGGATATAGTGAAAAAGTCATTCTTGAAGCGAATAACTGACATGTATCTCCAACTCAAGTCACCATTAATAAAGTTGATGTCGTAAGAATAACATGCAATATTGTGTGCGGATCATACAGAGACGGTATTGAAGGACATGTGTTACATGAGTTTTATCCTTTAGTTGGACCCGGTTTTAAAATAGTTGAAAAACCAACATCAATCATTTACCTACCTATTTTCAATAGAAAAAGTCTGTCAGAGTTTAACATTAAATTAGAGGATCAAGAAGGTAGGCTTGTTAATTTTAGAGGTGAGAACATCAATCTACGGTTACACATAAGAAAGAAATCACAACATCCATAATGGGATTTATTTTTGATAACCAAAAATCAGTAGGAAAACCGCAAAAAACATACAAGCCAATAAATCTTAATCACACGATCAGTAACAATCGAGAGGTTAAACAGTTAACACTGAAGAACCGTTTATTCTTAAAATCACTAGGGTTTTACAAAAAAAAAGATGAATGACATCCTGAAGATTAGTGAAAATGTGAACTATGATGATACCATATGCAATATAGAATATCACAGCCACACACCATACTCTTCCAATTCACTAAAGAACAGCGATGAAATACGAATCCCAGTTCATCAACAAGATGTCTATACACTGCCTAGTAAGAGTTTTTTAGTAATCGAGGGGAAAATTGTAAAGGCCGCCGATAAGAAAGATGATACTACGACTGAATTGATTACCAATGCCATGTCTTTTTTGTTTGATGAAATTAGATATGAGTTATGTGGAACAGAAGTTGATAGAGTAAAAAATGTTGGAATTACAACTACAATGAAGAACATATTGACTTCCCGCTCTTCTGATCAAAATTGGATGGAAAATGCTGGCTGGAAAGTTACCACAGTAGCAGTGCTAGATGAAAAAACTAATTTTTCATTTTGCATACCACTGAAATTACTCTTAGGGTTTGCAGAAGACTATAATCACATTTTGTTAAATGTTAAACAAGAATTGATTCTTTTAAGGTCTTCAACAGATAAAAATGCAATTTTTCAAGCTGCTACAGCTCTTCACGATGTCAATATAATCCTAGACAAGGTCATATGGAAAATACCCTATGTCCAAGTTGAAGACAATACAAGACTTTCTCTCTTAAAAATAACCGATAGGGATCAACCTATATCTATGCCTTTTAGAAGATGGCAACTGTACGAATACCCAACTCTCCCAGTATCAAAACTACATTCTTGGACAGTCAAAACAAGCTCAATGATGGAAAAACCACGATATGTAATTTTAGGTTTTCAAACCGATAGAAAAGATAAGTCAAATAAAAATGCAGCTCATTTTGATATGTGTAAGCTGGAAAATGTCAAACTATATTTAAATGCAAAATACTATCCTTATGATAATGTTAACGGAAACAAATCTCTAATGTTTAACTTTTACTCATCATTCCATTCTTCTTATTATAATGGAATTGACGATCAACCATGCCTTAACAAGGAAACCTTTATTAACAAGGCACCACTGTTTGTAATAGATTGTTCAAAGCAGACTGAAACAATTAAAACTGGATCATTAGATATTAGAATTGATTTTCAAACTTCAGATGACATGCCTGCTAACACATCAGCTTACTGTTTAATTATACATGATGCTTTGGTTCAATATTTACCGCTGTCTGGTTCTGTACGAAAAATAATGTAATATATGATTAATAAAACAATTTTATACTTAATTTTCATTATTATATCCCTACCTTAACCATTATGGTCCTCTTAGTTGTAACACATATCAAAATTCGGGTTTATACAAAAAAATATACACAAGTCTGGATGAGGTTAAGTCCACTGCATGTTAGAATATTCCACATAAATTGCAAAAACTTAAGTAGCAGGAGAGCGGAAATTAGTAAGAACCATAATTGAAGAAAGTCTCTGTTAAAAAAAATCAACTCCAAACTAAATAGATTTGAAAGAAAATTCAAGCGAGTACCAGGAGCGCTGAAGATACTAGGAAACAAAATCGACGGATTCAAAAGCGCACGCAAAAAAAAATCAACACCGGACAAAATAGATTTGAAAGAAAATTCGAGCGAGTATCAGGAGCGCTGAAGATACTAGGAATCAAAATCAACAGGTTCAAAAGCGCGCGCAAAAAAAAAATCAACTCCAAACGAAATAGATTTGAAAGAAAATTCGAGCGAGTATCAGGAGAGCTGAAGATACTAGGAAACTGAATCGGCGGAGCCAAAAGCGCGCGCAAATGGAGATAAAGAAGTGTAAACAACAATGGCGGACGATGTAAACAGACGCGGCGACCCGCGGGTCGGGGAATACCCGATAACGGATAACGCCGGAATGCGATATCTTTTATCTAATTGTTTTTTAATTGGGGTCAATTGGGGTTAAACGTTTGATTGGCGCTATCGGCTGATTACTGGAGGTCAGAGGTCAAGGATTGTAAACAATAACAACAAGGTGGCTTCGCACCTGCAGCCTCAGGACCCGTCTACCATCACTACTTGTTTTTTTTTTTTATAACGTGATGTCAGTATGCGAAGGTGGTAAAACAGTGAATTCTCCTGTCCGCGATTCATCAACGGGTGTTGATAACCAGCAGTTGAACCTAGACCATCGCCAACTGAAAGTCGCTCGTCGTCAAAGCATGGAGCTGAATTTCAAGAGATCAATCCACCAACAGCAGCGTTCCCAAGTGATCATGCCTGAAGAAAGCCAACCGTCAACCTCATCAATATCTCACCGGGATACTCTGTTATCCGGTTCTTCTGCACACGAACCATCCATCGTGGTGAGTCAATTTCAGGAAAACTACCTTCAGGAAGAGTCTTATGGACAGGATCTGTTAGAAGAACCAGCGATTCCCTTAGAAGACCAAATCATCACGATGAACAACGATGAGTATTTCCGACAAGCTCAGTTGAGTCCACAGCGATCGAACGAGTCGATGCTCGCATCTCCAATAGAACGACACAACCAACAAACCTTTGTGACTTCAGCCTCGCCACCAACTAGAACACCACCCGTCTGTGGGAAGAAAATGATAACATTCTCTGAACCTACTCCTTCGGTTGAGGAATCGTCCGAAGACGATGAGGAAGAAGAAGACGAGGTACATTTTAATATAGAACAAATGATAAAAGAACCGGAGAAAGATGAAGAAACGTTAATTGAATATTTAAGAATTGAGTCTTCAAAATCTCTCTCTGGCAACTCATTTCAAACGACCATGTATAGAGTCAGAACATTTATTAATATTTTACATTTTGTTGACAACAAAAAACATGTTGTCACCAATAGTTTCCAAAGATTATTCGAAAACGGCCCACCAGATCTTTCCGAACAGTGGAAGAACGTGAATCTGTCTATAGTCGAAACTCTGCCTCACGGCTGGATTTGGATCGTGACGTGGTTGGCGTTATGCTTGAATGTAAGCGTTCCTCTGAAGGAGACGATGAGTAAAGAAATAATTAAACTGTGTAAAAAAATTCTTGGATCCGAGAGAGAGGGTTTTAATAATATTTTCGATCTATTCAAGAAAGTGATAAAAACTGTTACAAAAAATCGACCCAGTCACATGGGGGACCCAATTGAAAGTCCGTGGACTCCGGACGCAGGTAGGGGGAATCCTGCAGACAACCCGATGACCACTGCCGAGAGCCCGCGGAACCCACAACCGAGAATGTCATCAGCACAATTTGTGAGAAGTTCTTCGCAATCACCAGCGAGAGCCAGCCCCAGGCGAGAAGACCCTGTGCAAAACCCGACCGGACACCACACCCCACCGAGAATACCAACACCTACGAGACCGTCGTCAATACCATCGGCGAGACCACAGTCCTCAAAATCACCGGCGTCCGGAGGAGAACGGCGAATGCCCTTGTCTGTACGAGACAACCCCGCCCAAAACCCAACTGGTTCCTCGAGTCATTCCAACTACCCACCGAGCCGAACATCACCGAGACCTCCATCAGTAACACCGACAAGACCACAATCCTCGCAGTCACCGGCATCCGGAGGAGAACGGGAAATTCCCATGTCTAGAGAGGAACATAGAACACCCACCTCTGTGAACCCGATGCAACCACCATCTTCCAACCATCCACCTCCGCGGAGGAGCAAAAGGACGAGAAAAAGGAGTGCAGTAAGGTGCACATCGGACACATCGGAAACATCGGACGGTGGGTCAGACGCCCCTTCGTACTCTAGTGGCAGCGGTAGGCGAAGAAAATCCGGACGACTGGACGAGATGGCTGAAAGGATGCACGCAGAGGCGGAACAACAACGGCGAGCCCAGTCAGAAAACAGACGTGTTTCATTCCAGCCGACACCACCGATGAGCCCACTTATGACGACACCCATGGAAGAAGAGTGGAACACATCGGGTATAAAGATCAGTGAACTGTGTAAATATAACCGTGTTATTCAAGAACAACCCAAGATGTATTCTGTACGGCCAAATAGATACATCGTTGAAGCGACCAAAAGATTGGTGGAGACACTAATAGACAAGTCTATGAACAGAAATTTTAGCGTAAATTACAGTAGGATTATAAAGGATACTGTAAAATACATCATCATGAACAATCACCCTCTCACTCTCACTCTCTCTCTATCACTCACTATCACTCCTCTATCTCCCCTCTCTCTCACTCTCAATACCCCTCTTCCTCCCCCATTTTCTCTCTCACTCTCACTCTCTCTCTCTCTCTCACTCCCATCTCACATTCTCTCTCTCTCTTTTCAATACCCCAATACCTCCCCCATTTTCTCTTTCAATCTCTCTCTCACTCACACACAACCCCATACATTCTCTTTCCCTCTATCTTTCATCATCCATTTTCTCTTTCTATTTCATTCTCTCTTTCTCTTACACTTTCAATAACAATAACAAAACCCACCCCTCAACTTTCAATAACAAGTACCCCTCCAATCACACTCACATCTACATGAAAATTTTCAATTTCATTTCAATTCTCCATAAAACCCTCTCCTTCCATAACTACTCATCTATGCACTATCTATGATGCGATTCGTCTATGATGCATCAATGATCCATCTTTGATGCATCTATGATGCATCTATGATTCATCTATGATGCATCAATGATCCATCTTTGATGCATCTATGATGCATCAATGATCCATCCTTTGATGCATCTATGATGCATCTATGATTCATCTATGATGCATCAATGATCCATCTTTGATGCATCTATAATGCATCAATGATCCATCTTTGATGCATCTTTGATGCATCTATGATGCATCTATGATTCATCTATGATGCATCAATGATCCATCTTTGATGCATCTATGATGCATCAATGATTCATCTATGATGCATCAATGATCCATCTTTGATGCATCTATGATGCATCAATGATCCATCTTTGATGCATCTATGATGCATCTATGATTCATCTCTGATGCATCAATGATCCATCTTTGATGCATCTATGATGCATCAATGATCCATCCTTTTTTTTTGAATCATAGATGCATCAAAGATGGATCATTGATGCATCATAGATGCATCAAAGATGGATCATTGATGCATCATAGATGCATCAAAGATGGATCATTGATGCATCATAGATGAATCATAGATGCATCATAGATGCATCAAAGATGGATCATTGATGCATCATAGATGAATCATAGATGCATCATAGATGCATCAAAGGATGGATCATTGATGCATCATAGATGCATCAAAGATGGATCATTGATGCATCATAGATGAATCATAGATGCATCATAGATGCATCAAAGATGGATCATTGATGCATCATAGACGAATCGCATCATAGATAGTGCATAGATGCATCAAAAATGGAACATAGATGCATCATATATGGATCAAAGATGCATCATAGATGGCGCATAGATGCATCATAGATGGAACATAGATGCATCAAAGATGCATCATAGATGGAACATAGATGAATCAAAGATGCATCATAGATGAATCATAGATGCATCATAGATGCATCAAAGGATGGATCATTAATGCATCATAGATGCATCAAAGATGGATCATTGATGCATCATAGATGAATCATAGATGCATCAAAGATGGATCATTGATGCATCATAGATGAATCATAGATGCATCAAAGATGGATCATTGATGCATCATAGATGCATCAAAGATGGATCATTGATGCATCATAGATGAATCATAGATGCATCATAGATGCATCAAAGATGGATCATTGATGCATCAAAGATGGATCATTGATGCATCATAGATGAATCATAGATGCATCATAGATGCATAAAAGATGGATCATTGATGCATCAAAGATGGATCATTGATGCATCATAGATGCATCATAGATGCATCAAAGATGGATCATAGATGCATCAAAGATGGATCATTTATGCATCATAGATGCATCAAAGATGGATCATTGATGCATCATAGATGAATCATAGATGCATCATAGATGCATCAAAGGATGGATCATTGATGCATCATAGATGCATCAAAAATGGAACATAGATGCATCATATATGGATCAAAGATGCATCATAGATGGCGCATAGATGCATCATAGATGGAACATAGATGCATCAAAGATGCATCATAGATGGAACATAGATGAATCAAAGATGCATCATAGATGCATCATAGATGCATCAAAGATGGATCATTGATGCATCATAGATGCATCAAAGATGGATCATTGATGCATCATAGATGCATCAAAGATGGATCATTGATGCATCATAGATGAATCATAGATGCATCATAGATGCATCAAAGGATGGATCATTGATGCATCATAGATGCATCATAGATGCATCAAAGATGGATCATTGATGCATCAAAGATGGATCATTGATGCATCAAAGATGGATCATTGATGCATCATAGATGAATCATAGATGAATCATAGATGCATCAAAGATGGATCATTGATGCATCATAGATGCATCAAAGATGGATCATTGATGCATCATAGATGAATCATAGATGCATCATAGATGCATCAAAGATGGATCATTGATGCATCATAGATGCATCAAAGATGGATCATTGATGCATCATAGATGAATCATAGATGCATCATAGATGCATCAAAGGATGGATCATTGATGCATCATAGATGCATCAAAGATGGATCATTGATGAATCATAGATGCATCATAGATGCATCAAAGATGGATCATTGATGAATCATAGATGCATCATAGATGCATCAAAGATGGATCATTGATGCATCATAGATGCATCAAAGATGGATCATTGATGCATCATAGATGAATCATAGATGCATCATAGATGCATCAAAGGATGGATCATTGATGCATCATAGATGCATCAAAGATGGATCATTGATGCATCAAAGATGGATCATTGATGCATCATAGATGAATCATAGATGCATCATAGATGCATCAAAGATGGATCATTGATGCATCATAGATGCATCAAAGATGGATCATTGATGCATCATAGATGAATCATAGATGCATCATAGATGCATCAAAGGATGGATCATTGATGCATCATAGATGCATCAAAGATGGATCATTGATGAATCATAGATGCATCATAGATGCATCAAAGATGGATCATTGATGCATCATAGATGCATCAAAGATGGATCATTGATGCATCATAGATGAATCATAGATGCATCATAGATGCATCAAAGGATGGATCATTGATGCATCATAGATGCATCAAAGATGGATCATTGATGCATCATAGATGAATCATAGATGCATCATAGATGCATCAAAGATGGATCATTGATGCATCATAGATGCATCAAAGATGGATCATTGATGCATCATAGATGAATCATAGATGCATCAAAGATGGATCATTGATGCATCATAGATGCATCAAAGATGGATCATTGATGCATCATAGATGAATCATAGATGAATCATAGATGCATCAAAGATGGATCATTGATGCATCATAGATGCATCAAAGATGGATCATTGATGCATCATAGATGCATCAAAGATGGATCATTCATAGATGCATCATAGATGCATCAAAGGATGGATCATTGATGCATCATAGATCCTTCTTTGATGCATCTATGATGCATTTATGATTCATCTATGATGCATCAATGATCCATCTTTGATGCATCTATGATGCATCAAAGATCCACCCTTTGATGCATCTATGATTCATCTATGATGCATCAATGATCCATCTTTGATGCATCTATGATGCATCAATGATCCATCTTTGATGCATCTATGATGCTTCAATGATCCATCTTTGATGCATCTATGATGCATCAATGATCCATCTTTGATGCATCTATGATGCATCTATGATTCATTTATGATGCATCAATGATCCATCTTTGATGCATCTATGATGCATCAATGATCCATCCTTTGATGCATCTATGATGCATCTATGATTCATCTATGATGCATCAATGATCCATCTTTGATGCATCTATGATGCATCAATGATCCTGTAATGTAAAAATAACAGCATAGGTCCTCTTTACTATCATAGTTCCCATAGTTTTTAGGGATCAACCGGGGATCAAACCAGCAACCTCCAGATTTAAAAGCAAACACTATAACCACTCGACTATCCATACAATATTATTACGACAATATTATATGGTTTTAGATGGATCTTTCTACAAAGCTGTCGTCTTGCGAGGTGCTCTCTTCCCCTTTGAAAGTCCCCATCAAAGATCTGACCGAGCCGGCGAAAATTCAATCTGCTAGACGAATCAACACGAGATTCGGAACCATGGTGATCGTACTACACGTCACCACATCTGCCGGCGAGGAGAGGGTGACATTTTTACCCTCGAGGTTCACCAGCCTCCTCACAGACGAAGATCTAGAATGTTTCACAAACTCTAAATTGTATAGTGTTAAATGTACGGGGATGGTGGGGAATTCCCCAAATGTGCTTATTTATAAACATTAGTTTTTAGCATGTTGTTCAGTAGTAGTAGTGCTCAGTAGTTTTTAACACTTCACTCAATTCTTTATAAATTAGTAATGTGTCTTGCTTGTAGAATAAATATTTGTAACATTATAACTGCGTTTTCAATTCCAAGTGCACCCTCAAAATAAGGGAGGGGGGTATTATATGGTATAATACTAAGCCAGTTTCTCTGGATACAAGTACAATACGATATAATACCTGAACCTGGGGGTGTCCTTCAGACACTCGGACAGTCCCAAACCCTGTCCTAAAGGGTGCACAACAAGTTTTCTATATACTATTTGCTAGGGACATGAAGTTTTTTTCGTTTGGCGAGAAGGTGAGGTTTTTTTTGTTTGGCGGGAAAATAAAAGTGAGGTTATGTAACTTGGCGGGAACCTACGCAATACGTTGTTTGGCGGGAATCGGCGGAGAAGAAGTAAGGTTTTTTTCGTTTAGCGCGAAAGTCACTTGGCGGGAAGGTGATTTTTTCGTTTGGCGCGAAAGTGAGGTTATATTACTTGGCAGGAAGGTGATTTTTTCGTCTGGCACGAAAATAAATGTGAGGTTATGTTACTTGGCGGGAAGGAGAAGTTTTTTCGTTTAGCACGAAAGTGAGGTTATGTTTCTTGGCGGGAAGGTGAAGTTTTTTTCGTTTGGCGGGAACCTACGTATGCAATACGTAAAGTGAGGTTAGATGTTTGGCGCGAAAACAAAAGTGAGGTTAGACCACGTGGGACACCAGAGGGCGACCACGTGGGACAAAAGGGGGCATGGCCTAGGGGGAAGGGTGGGGATGAAATGCTGCTCTCTGATTGGTGGCCGCAAGAGCTGCTTTTCCTACTCTTGTACTCTCCTAAAGGCCTGCATTGGTTTGTAAACGTAGAAAATAAGGGCGTGGTATCCCGCGGGTGTATTGGTATTGGTCTTATTGTGTGGAGTACCTACTCAAGTTGCCGCCGGCGATAGGCATTGTTGAACTCCCTGCGGAAGTTACAATTGTCAATCAAAAGCAGCGAATTGAAGCTGGTATTGTGCTGCTAAAGATCGTCTACTCGTCTAACGATGCCAATAGAGCTGCTAGCTCACTTGGGACATGAGTTGGTGGTAACTTATAAACATTCGATCATCATTTTTTATCTTTTTGGTTCGTAGTTAAACTTGCAAGACACTCTCTACAGAACAAAAAAATAGTTTATTAGATAACTTACTAAAAGTAAGTTTTTCTTACATTTTAACCAAGGGACCATCATGACGTAGTTTACATTCATTTAAATTATTAGACTTTGATCCAAACTTAGATGTAAATTGTTCTACTGTTCTTAGAAATATTAACCTAGTAACATTTTTTTATTCATATGTGTATTGAAGAGAACCTTCGACCATATCTACTACTCTTTGATGGTCTTTCAGCCATTTTGCTATTATTGTTTCTGATTGTTTTGGGTTGAACATTGAATATTTTCAATTTTAAGAAATGATTGTTTAGCTTCTGTACCTTCTTAAATATATTGTAGAAAATGTAATACATTTTTTTCATCAATGACCACATGTTTCAAAGATCCTGTAAAGACTAATAAATGAAGATCTCTCAACCTGAAAACCTAATCAATATTCATTTAAAAAACGTATCAACAACTTCCATCAATTCCTGTAACCAAAATTAATTAATGAATGCTTTTAGGTTGTCAACCCAACCACAAATTACTTTCTCAGACGTCTACACGATGAGAGGCTATTTAATCAGCTGCAGGAAGGGTGTTTTTACATCATTCAAGCAATTAGCCTAACAGCTTGGTTACCCGAACACCTGTGGTCAGGTGATATGTGGAGGCAAAAACCCTTACAACCCCCAAACCCAAACCTTCCAAAAACCGTTGGTAACTTTGCTGTTGTTTTAAAATTATACTGCCAATTCACATACATAGGTTACAATAAGATATAAAAATAAGAAATAAATTTCGTGATTTACTCTTTGGGTCATGTTTATGTCATATTCACTCAAAGTTTTATAAAACTGTAGTAACATAAAACTGTTACTATTAAATATTGATAAGACACTTTGTTTTGGACATTTTCTTATCAAGTTGTAATTTTTTTATGGTTTTCTTTCAATGAAAAATATTGTTAAAAAACGTCACATTTGTCATAGTTTAAACTATGTTTTTTTTATTTTCCACGCGCTTATATACAAAAATATTCCCGTTCTATCAAGCAAAAACAGTATACAAAAAACATTTTTACAGCTATAATTATATTTCATACTTGTTAGTTACTTTTGCTTTTTGTCATCACATTTTTGTAACTTCTCAACTTAATAATCCTCTGATCTTAGTAATGGAAATGTTAATAATAAAATATTTGGTAGATAGCAATATTGGATTTTTCTTTGTTTGAAGTTCATTGTTGGTGATGGTGAGTTAATGTTGTTCAAAGGTTTATTGCGGACATTTTGATTTTGATTTTGATTGGATTTTTATGTGAATCCTGCTTTATGGCAAATTAATTCCGACGGTAAAACTTTGTTGTCAATGCTTTTGCAAAGATTTAAACCACCTCGTCGTCTCCTTTTTAAATACGCTCCCTTCCGACAATTTCTTGAATTCCTACAATGCCATTTACATACTGAAAGGTACGATTCGAAATAACTCTCGAAACGTTACGAAGCGATTTAAACGTCACCTGCGGTTTCTTTGCGAGTTGACGATTTGACTTGTAAATCTAGTGCCGAGGGACTCCCTATACTCCTGTGGGGAGCGGTTAGGGGCGCTTTTTGGGGGAGGTAATATATGAAATGCTCAGTCCCTTAGCTTAAGTCAACAGTTGCCGTTGAGAGGACCAAATTGATTGAGGGATTGCTATTGTCCCCGCCCCAAGTCTCAAGTCAGTTTTCCCCCAGAATCTACCGTTTTCCACGTGCGGTGTTTTGAGCACGTGAGTGGAAAACGTACAACATATTCTATTAGCTTCAATTTTCAGTTTGTTTTCAGATAGATACATTTGTTCCGACAATATTTACAACACAACAAACAACAACAATATTTTAGTTGAAGTTGTACTGACGTTTTCCAGTTATGTAACCCTGCATTTTGTAAAAAGATATTCTTGATTTCTGAACAATTATTATGTGTTATAGTTGTTCTATTGTATTACTGTTAATTTCAAACAATGTTAGCTTTTATATTTAAGTTAATTTACCTTAAAAATAGCAAAAACCACAAAACAATTCAGGTTATTTTTGCATACTAGCCTACTACGTGATTATGTTTTGTTACATTGAATTGTTAATACTTTACACCCGAGTTTTATAGTTCCTCTTATTTGAAATATTGCTTAACACTTTATAATAAATATTTTTGTACTGGTCAGCTTTACAATTAATTAATATCCATTATTTCAAACCGGCTAAATTATGTTATTTACGTAATCTTTGCAAAGATCTTCCTCCAAAAATTTGGGTTTTTACTATTCGTGATGAAAAATATCCGCAAAAGATACTTACACAATTAACATAAATTACCGTCATCAAAAGTGCACTTCAAAACGAAGAGCTGATTAACTATTTTGTAATTTTTGGTAAAATAGCGTTTAATCAATTCTAAAAATCTGGCAATTTCCGGAGGGTTATCTTAAAACAATTATATAATCGTTGCAAACGGAATTTATTGTGCAATCTACGCCGTGTCTCTTATGTTAGCAATACCAGCAAAACTCTTAAACAGGTGATTTGCATGACAATCATTGTTTGGTATAATAAGAAAAATATGTACATAGAATGAAATTAATCAGTCTTAATTAGGCTAATTTTTAAAGTGCTAAACAATGTTGAATTGCTGTCACAGACCTTAGTGAAGCTGAAGAGATGTTTGGTTTGGGGTACCCCACCTGACTTGAAGCACTGGGCAATGGCGGCGTCGACGAGGACTGTCCATGTACACGTTGACCTACTTGCACTATTACAATTGTCCGTTAAATAAACAAAAAATAATTTCTTCTTGGGATAAAAACAAAACTATTGTCACTTCTATTAGCACTGTACAGACTGATTAATTTAAAGAAAAAAAAGGTAAAAATTGCGGGATGTTGAAAAGATGATGCGGATATACGATAGTAAATATGGTGATAGTTCAGCGGCGGACGACAGTGGACTGCGTCGTTTGGAAAGATATCAGTGTTGAGGGCAAAGGCCGCATACCTTCGTTAGCGGCTGAATAGCGGAAAATTACTTGGGCTAGGTTTTGTTTGAAACGGAAGAATATAAATATGGACTCGATTTAAAAATCATGAAACCTAAAATATCCAACATATCGCCCCCCTTGAACCAACCTGGTTCAATGAAAAAACTGAAAAATGGGAAAAGACAAATGAAAATAAATTGAAAGGGGGTGAAAGGGAATGCTTAGGAATTAATTGGTAGGAAGAAGGGAAACTTTGACGGTTGGCCGACTGAAGTTCCCTGTAGCGGTGCGTAGATGGACCACTCGTACAATTCCGTCTGCTCCTGGAGATACTGCGGTGATTCTTGCAAGTTTCCATTGTAGGGGAGGAGTGTTAGGCTCATGAATAACAACAAGGTCACCAATCTTGAGGTTCTCTGTTTTACTCGTCCACTTAGAGTGATGCTGTAGAGTATGCAGAGTATATCAAAGATGGATCATTGATGCATCATAGATGAATCATAGATGCATCATAGATGCATCAAAGGATGGATCATTGATGCATCATAGATGCATCAAAGATGGATCATTGATGAATCATAGATGCATCATAGATGCATCAAAGATGGATCATTGATGAATCATAGATGCATCATAGATGCATCAAAGATGGATCATTGATGCATCATAGATGCATCAAAGATGGATCATTGATGCATCATAGATGAATCATAGATGCATCATAGATGCATCAAAGGATGGATCATTGATGCATCATAGATGCATCAAAGATGGATCATTGATGCATCAAAGATGGATCATTGATGCATCATAGATGAATCATAGATGCATCATAGATGCATCAAAGATGGATCATTGATGCATCATAGATGAATCATAGATGCATCATAGATGCATCAAAGGATGGATCATTGATGCATCATAGATGCATCAAAGATGGATCATTGATGAATCATAGATGCATCATAGATGCATCAAAGATGGATCATTGATGCATCATAGATGCATCAAAGATGGATCATTGATGCATCATAGATGAATCATAGATGCATCATAGATGCATCAAAGGATGGATCATTGATGCATCATAGATGCATCAAAGATGGATCATTGATGTATCATAGATGAATCATAGATGCATCATAGATGCATCAAAGATGGATCATTGATGCATCATAGATGCATCAAAGATGAATCATAGATGCATCAAAGATGGATCATTGATGCATCATAGATGCATCAAAGATGGATCATTGATGCATCATAGATGCATCAAAGATGGATCATTCATAGATGCATCATAGATGCATCAAAGGATGGATCATTGATGCATCATAGATCCTTCTTTGATGCATCTATGATGCATCTATGATTCATCTATGATGCATCAATGATCTATCTTTGATGCATCTATGATGCATCAAAGATCCACCCTTTGATGCATCTATGATGCATCTATGATTCATCTATGATGCATCAATGATCCATCTTTGATGCATCTATGATGCATCAATGATCCATCTTTGATGCATCTATGATGCATCTATGATTCATTTATGATGCATCAATGATCCATCTTTGATGCATCTATGATGCATCAATGATCCATCCTTTGATGCATCTATGATGCATCTATGATTCATCTATGATGCATCAATGATCCATCTTTGATGCATCTATGATGCATCAATGATCCTGTAATGTAAAAATAACAGCATAGGTCCTCTTTACTATCATAGTTCCCATAGTTTTTAGGGATCAACCGGGGATCAAACCAGCAACCTCCAGATTTAAAAGCAAACACTATAACCACTCGACTATCCATACAATATTATTACGACAATATTATATGGTTTTAGATGGATCTTTCTACAAAGCTGTCGTCTTGCGAGGTGCTCTCTTCCCCTTTGAAAGTCCCCATCAAAGATCTGACCGAGCCGGCGAAAATTCAATCTGCTAGACGAATCAACACGAGATTCGGAACCATGGTGATCGTACTACACGTCACCACATATGCCGGCGAGGAGAGGGTGACATTTTTACCCTCGAGGTTCACCAGCCTCCTCACAGACGAAGATCTAGAATGTTTCACAAACTCTAAATTGTATAGTGTTAAATGTACGGGGATGGTGGGGAATTCCCCAAATGTGCTTATTTATAAACATTAGTTTTTAGCATGTTGTTCAGTAGTAGTAGTGCTCAGTAGTTTTTAACACTTCACTCAATTCTTTATAAATTAGTAATGTGTCTTGCTTGTAGAATAAATATTTGTAACATTATAACTGCGTTTTCAATTCCAAGTGCACCCTCAAAATAAGGGAGGGGGGTATTATATGGTATAATACTAAGCCAGTTCCTCTGGATACAAGTACAATACGATATAATACCTGAACCTGGGGGTGTCCTTCAGACACTCGGACAGTCCCAAACCCTGTCCTAAAGGGTGCACAACAAGTTTTCTATATACTATTTGCTAGGGACATGAAGTTTTTTTCGTTTGGCGAGAAGGTGAGGTTTTTTTTGTTTGGCGGGAAAATAAAAGTGAGGTTATGTAACTTGGCGGGAACCTACGCAATACGTTGTTTGGCGGGAATCGGCGGAGAAGAAGTAAGGTTTTTTTCGTTTAGCGCGAAAGTCACTTGGCGGGAAGGTGATTTTTTCGTTTGGCGCGAAAGTGAGGTTAAATTACTTGGCAGGAAGGTGATTTTTTCGTCTGGCGCGAAAATAAATGTGAGGTTATGTTACTTGGCGGGAAGGAGAAGTTTTTTCGTTTAGCACGAAAGTGAGGTTATGTTTCTTGGCGGGAAGGTGAAGTTTTTTTCGTTTGGCGGGAACCTACGTATGCAATACGTAAAGTGAGGTTAGATGTTTGGCGCGAAAACAAAAGTGAGGTTAGACCACGTGGGACACCAGAGGGCGACCACGTGGGACAAAAGGGGGCATGGCCTAGGGGGAAGGGTGGGGATGAAATGCTGCTCTCTGATTGGTGGCCGCAAGAGCTGCTTTTCCTACTCTTGTACTCTCCTAAAGGCCTGCATTGGTTTGTAAACGTAGAAAATAAGGGCGTGGTATCCCGCGGGTGTATTGGTATTGGTCTTATTGTGTGGAGTACCTACTCAAGTTGCCGCCGGCGATAGGCATTGTTGAACTCCCTGCGGAAGTTACAATTGTCAATCAAAAGCAGCGAATTGAAGCTGGTATTGTGCTGCTAAAGATCGTCTACTCGTCTAACGATGCCAATAGAGCTGCTAGCTCACTTGGGACATGAGTTGGTGGTAACTTATAAACATTCGATCATCATTTTTTATCTTTTTGGTTCGTAGTTAAACTTGCAAGACACTCTCTACAGAACAAAAAAATAGTTTATTAGATAACTTACTAAAAGTAAGTTTTTCTTACATTTTAACCAAGGGACCATCATGACGTAGTTTACATTCATTTAAATTATTAGACTTTGATCCAAACTTAGATGTAAATTGTTCTACTGTTCTTAGAAATATTAACCTAGTAACATTTTTTTATTCATATGTGTATTGAAGAGAACCTTCGACCATATCTACTACTCTTTGATGGTCTTTCAGCCATTTTGCTATTATTGTTTCTGATTGTTTTGGGTTGAACATTGAATATTTTCAATTTTAAGAAATGATTGTTTAGCTTCTGTACCTTCTTAAATATATTGTAGAAAATGTAATACATTTTTTTCATCAATGACCACATGTTTCAAAGATCCTGTAAAGACTAATAAATGAAGATCTCTCAACCTGAAAACCTAATCAATATTCATTTAAAAAACGTATCAACAACTTCCATCAATTCCTGTAACCAAAATTAATTAATGAATGCTTTTAGGTTGTCAACCCAACCACAAATTACTTTCTCAGACGTCTACACGATGAGAGGCTATTTAATCAGCTGCAGGAAGGGTGTTTTTACATCATTCAAGCAATTAGCCTAACAGCTTGGTTACCCGAACACCTGTGGTCAGGTGATATGTGGAGGCAAAAACCCTTACAACCCCCAAACCCAAACCTTCCAAAAACCGTTGGTAACTTTGCTGTTGTTTTAAAATTATACTGCCAATTCACATACATAGGTTACAATAAGATATAAAAATAAGAAATAAATTTCGTGATTTACTCTTTGGGTCATGTTTATGTCATATTCACTCAAAGTTTTATAAAACTGTAGTAACATAAAACTGTTACTATTAAATATTGATGACACTTTGTTTTGGACATTTTCTTATCAAGTTGTAATTTTTTTATGGTTTTCTTTCAATGAAAAATATTGTTAAAAAACGTCACATTTGTCATAGTTTAAACTATGTTTTTTTTATTTTCCACGCGCTTATATACAAAAATATTCCCGTTCTATCAAGCAAAAACAGTATACAAAAAACATTTTTACAGCTATAATTATATTTCATACTTGTTAGTTACTTTTGCTTTTTGTCATCACATTTTTGTAACTTCTCAACTTAATAATCCTCTGATCTTAGTAATGGAAATGTTAATAATAAAATATTTGGTAGATAGCAATATTGGATTTTTCTTTGTTTGAAGTTCATTGTTGGTGATGGTGAGTTAATGTTGTTCAAAGGTTTATTGCGGACATTTTGATTTTGATTTTGATTGGATTTTTATGTGAATCCTGCTTTATGGCAAATTAATTCCGACGGTAAAACTTTGTTGTCAATGCTTTTGCAAAGATTTAAACCACCTCGTCGTCTCCTTTTTAAATACGCTCCCTTCCGACAATTTCTTGAATTCCTACAATGCCATTTACATACTGAAAGGTACGATTCGAAATAACTCTCGAAACGTTACGAAGCGATTTAAACGTCACCTGCGGTTTCTTTGCGAGTTGACGATTTGACTTGTAAATCTAGTGCCGAGGGACTCCCTATACTCCTGTGGGGAGCGGTTAGGGGCGCTTTTTGGGGGAGGTAATGTATGAAATGCTCAGTCCCTTAGCTTAAGTCAACAGTTGCCGTTGAGAGGACCAAATTGATTGAGGGATTGCTATTGTCCCCGCCCCAAGTCTCAAGTCAGTTTTCCCCCAGAATCTACCGTTTTCCACGTGCGGTGTTTTGAGCACGTGAGTGGAAAATGTACAACATATTCTATTAGCTTCAATTTTCAGTTTGTTTTCAGATAGATACATTTGTTCCGACAATATTTACAACACAACAAACAACAACAATATTTTAGTTGTAGTTGTACTGACGTTTTCCAGTTATGTAACCCTGCATTTTGTAAAAAGATATTCTTGATTTCTGAACAATTATTATGTGTTATAGTTGTTCTATTGTATTACTGTTAATTTCAAACAATGTTAGCTTTTATATTTAAGTTAATTTACCTTAAAAATAGCAAAAACCACAAAACAATTCAGGTTATTTTTGCATACTAGCCTACTACGTGATTATGTTTTGTTACATTGAATTGTTAATACTTTACACCCGAGTTTTATAGT
This sequence comes from Macrosteles quadrilineatus, assembly GCF_028750875.1. Lineage (NCBI taxonomy): Eukaryota > Metazoa > Arthropoda > Insecta > Hemiptera > Cicadellidae > Macrosteles > Macrosteles quadrilineatus. The sequence continues at coordinate 253,611 of NW_026542713.1, forward strand.
TCCTCTTATTTGAAATATTGCTTAACACTTTATAATAAATATTTTTGTACTGGTCAGCTTTACAATTAATTAATATCCATTATTTCAAACCGGCTAAATTATGTTATTTACGTAATCTTTGCAAAGATCTTCCTCCAAAAATTTGGGTTTTTACTATTCGTGATGAAAAATATCCGCAAAAGATACTTACACAATTAACATAAATTACCGTCATCAAAAGTGCACTTCAAAACGAAGAGCTGATTAACTATTTTGTAATTTTTGGTAAAATAGCGTTTAATCAATTCTAAAAATCTGGCAATTTCCGGAGGGTTATCTTAAAACAATTATATAATCGTTGCAAACGGAATTTATTGTGCAATCTACGCCGTGTCTCTTATGTTAGCAATACCAGCAAAACTCTTAAACAGGTGATTTGCATGACAATCATTGTTTGGTATAATAAGAAAAATATGTACATAGAATGAAATTAATCAGTCTTAATTAGGCTAATTTTTAAAGTGCTAAACAATGTTGAATTGCTGTCACAGACCTTAGTGAAGCTGAAGAGATGTTTGGTTTGGGGTACCCCACCTGACTTGAAGCACTGGGCAATGGCGGCGTCGACGAGGACTGTCCATGTACACGTTGACCTACTTGCACTATTACAATTGTCCGTTAAATAAACAAAAAATAATTTCTTCTTGGGATAAAAACAAAACTATTGTCACTTCTATTAGCACTGTACAGACTGATTAATTTAAAGAAAAAAAAGGTAAAAATTGCGGGATGTTGAAAAGATGATGCGGATATACGATAGTAAATATGGTGATAGTTCAGCGGCGGACGACAGTGGACTGCGTCGTTTGGAAAGATATCAGTGTTGAGGGCAAAGGCCGCATACCTTCGTTAGCGGCTGAATAGCGGAAAATTACTTGGGCTAGGTTTTGTTTGAAACGGAAGAATATAAATATGGACTCGATTTAAAAATCATGAAACCTAAAATATCCAACATATCGCCCCCCTTGAACCAACCTGGTTCAATGAAAAAACTGAAAAATGGGAAAAGACAAATGAAAATAAATTGAAAGGGGGTGAAAGGGAATGCTTAGGAATTAATTGGTAGGAAGAAGGGAAACTTTGACGGTTGGCCGACTGAAGTTCCCTGTAGCGGTGCGTAGATGGACCACTCGTACAATTCCGTCTGCTCCTGGAGATACTGCGGTGATTCTTGCAAGTTTCCATTGTAGGGGAGGAGTGTTAGGCTCATGAATAACAACAAGGTCACCAATCTTGAGGTTCTCTGTTTTACTCGTCCACTTAGAGTGATGCTGTAGAGTATGCAGATACTCTTGGGACCATCGAGTCCAGATGTGTTGAGAGAATGCCTGAACTAATTGCCATCTCCTCAAGCGGTTACAAGAAGTTTCATCATATTGAGGTTCAACCATGGATTTCAGAGGTCCACCAGTTAAAAAGTGTCCTGGGGTTAGAGACTCTAAGTCATTCGGATCTCCAGAGAGAGGGGTAAGCGGTCTTGAATTTAATATTGCTTCGACACGTGACACGAGAGTTATGAATTCTTCATAAGTCAGGATTTGGCCACCGATTACTCTATGAAGGTGATGCTTAGCACTCCTAACAGCTCGTTCCCACAAGCCACCTTGATGAGGCGCGTGTGGAGGCAGAAATTTGAAAGAAATGTTGTTTTCTTCAGCAAAACGGTGAGTTACTGGATTGCAAAGGAGGTTGTTAAAACATTTGTGAAGTGCAGCAGCTGCTCCGACAAAGTTGGTTCCACAATCACTATGAATTTCCTTCACTGAACCACGTCTGGAAATAAAACGTGTAAGAGCTGCTATATAAGCTTCTGAGGACAAATCCGACACAACTTCTAAGTGTACGGCTTTCGTTGCAAAGCAGACAAATAGACAAAGATAAACTTTAATAGGCTGAAGCCTTTTTAGGACATACAATTTCACTGTAAATGGTCCGGCATAGTCGACTCCAGTAACATTAAAAGGTCGGGTTGCTACCACTCTTGGGGAAGGTAAGTCTCCCATCAATGGTGTGTTTGGCTTAGGTTTCATTCTGAAACATCTCAGGCGTTTAAAAATCCTGGAGCGTATGATACTACGAGCAGAAAGTATCCAATATTTCTCACGAAGAACAGCTTGGAGTTGTGTTGGTCCACAGTGAAGAAAGATGCGATGATGATAATCAATTATCAAATTTACAACAAAATGATCCTTTGGTAAGATAATTTGATGCTTGGCGCTGTACGGCAACTCAGAATGTTTCAGTCGTCCTCCAACTCTTAACAAACCTTCATCATCCATAAACGGTGAAAGGCGTTGAATGCGAGAAGAACACACATTCTTCTTTGACAGGGAATTAATATCCTCAGAGAAACTCTCTCTTTGAACAAGCCAACAAATCCGTTTGTTCGATACTTCTAACTCTTCAAGTGTGAGAGAATGAGTAATCCTTTGCTTAGTTTTCAAGCAGGAAATAAAACGTAAAACGTAGCCCATGACATGAAGTAGTTTAGTCCATGAAGAGAATTTATTGATAAACTTCAGATCTTGATCTTCAGCTATCGTAAGAAGATTTAGTGTTGTGGTTTTAATTTCTGGGAGTTCCTCTTCGGGAAGATGACTCGATGGTTGAGGCCATGAATCAGATGAACTCTTAAGCCATGTGGGTCCAGACCACCAGAGCTTGTTATGAATAAGAAGAGATGGGGTTAATCCTCTAGAGGCAACATCAGCGGGGTTTTCAAGAGTAGAAATGTGTTTCCATATGCAGGAAGGGGTCAATTCTTGAATCTGTGCAACACGATTTGCAACATATAACTTCAAACGATGAGAAGGGGTGTGAATCCATGAAAGAGCCACAGTGGAGTCACTCCAAGCGGTAACAGAATCTATCTTGTAGCGATCTGAGAGTTGATCAACACAGTAGTGTAACAGTTTGGCTAAAATATGTGCTCCGCACAGTTCAAGGCGAGGAATCGTGATACGTTTCAGGGGTGCCACACGTGACTTGGCTATTAATAAGTTGACATATATACTGCCTTGCGGGTTCTCAGTTCGTAGATAAACACATCCAGCAAAACCGAGTTCACTTGCATCTGAAAATCCATGCAACTGAATATTAACCGCATCACTCAGAGATATGTACCTGCCAATCTCCAAATTTTCAATCTCAGGAAGTTCGTTGACAAAAGTTGACCATCTGTCGATAATATCACTAGGAAGAGTATTATCCCAATCTAGGCCTAGTGACCATATATGCTGCATGAGAGCCTTAGCCCAAAAAATAACAGGGGTAAGCATGCCTGTTACATCATAAATCTTAGCGATGGAAGACAAAATTGCTCTTTTGGTAAAAATCAATGGAGCTTCAGAAATTGCATATGAGAATGTGTCTGAGTGTGGATTCCACTTCAGTCCAAGAATACTAACACAAGGTAAGTCAGTTGATAAGCAGTGTTGAGGGGGTAAATTTTCCAATATTTGGCTATTGTTAGACGCCCATTTGCGAAGTTCAAAGCCTCCTTTTCGTAAAAGGTTTATTACATCTTGCTGTAATTTTGCAGCTTCTTCAACAGTATCGCTGCCTAGTAGCGCATCGTCTACGTAAATTTGTCGTTTAAGTGCATGAGCAGCAAGTTCATGATTCTTTCCTTCATCATGAATTAATTGTTGTATTACTCGATTAGCCAAAAATGGCGAAGAAGTCATACCATAAGTAACGGTTGTCAACTGAAAAACTCGAAGCGGCTGTGACATTTCTTCTCTCCAATAGATGAGTTGAAAACGTTGGTCTTGTTCATGAATAGAGATCATACGGAACATCTGTTTGATATCACAAGCAAAGGCGATCCTATTTTGACGAAAACGTAGAATTATGTCTGTTATTTAATTATGTAACTTGGGTCCTTGATGCTGTAGACTGTTAAGTGTTACACCAGTTGAAGTTTGAGAGGACGCATTAAATACAACACGTATCTTTCCATCCTTAAAGACACCGTGGTGTGGTAAGAAGCAATGATATTGGTTATTTAGATCAAATAAGTTTGAGGGTTTCATTTGACCAGAGGATTCGTAGTCATTCATAAATTCAATGTACTTTTCTTTGAAATCAGGTTGCGATTGAAACTTACGTTCAAGCGATTTGAAAGTTTGTAAAGCAACTGTAGAAGAATTTCCTAGTTTTACTGGATTTTCTTTGAACGGTAAACAACAAACATATCTTCCCGTCTCGTCACGAGAGTGAGTTTTCAAAAAATGATCTTCACATTCCATTTCCTCTGGGGATAGCTTAGAACAAGCAGGTGGTTCTTCCAATGCCCAAAATCGCTGAAGTGTTTCATGAAGTGTAAGATCATTGATGGAAAGTAAAGTCGTCAATCCACTGAAGGTTTGGCCGTCTTGTGAAGTAGGCACGTTCCCAAGGACAGCATATCCAAAAATAGTGTTTATAGTGTATGGCATACGATCACCAAGACTGGTGGCAGATCCAATAATAGTTTGAGCAAACAGATCCGCACCGATGAGCAAATGTCCAGGAGTGTCGAAGTTGGGATCGGCAAGTGCGTATTCTTTGATTTGAGCCTTTATTTCAGAAGATATCTTGACACTAGGCATATCATTGGTAATTCTATCAAGTATGAGGACAGGATGTGCCGTAGCAAGTGTTTTCCCGTTAAGCGAAGAAATATTTACAAAGGAAAGTCCCTTAGGCTTTATTCGAGCTGAGGCAATGCCCTTTATCTCGTGAACGCCAACAGACGAACGCTGAATGTGAATCATACTGGCACAGTGTTCAGATATTATACTCGTTTGTGATGCACTATCAAGCACAGCTCGGACAATAATATTATGACCATTCGAGGTAGAAATTTTTACCAATGCAGTGGCAAGAAGTACAGTACAGTTGTGGCTGGCAGCACCAGTGTCTACATGAGCAGAGAGTGTATTTGATTCAAATCCTTGCGGTACAGGAGCCTTCAATTGTGTTGTGGAATTGGCCTGAGTCTTATTCGAGGGCTTAACAGATTTTTTCATTATAGGCTGGTCCGTTTTGTAAAAATGCAGTAGCGTATGGTGTCGCTTAAAACAAACTCGACACGAACTGGATGACTTACATGAGCCTAAGAAATGTCGTCCTAAACAATTAACACATAGGCTATTGTTCTTAATGAAGTTGAACCTATCGTGTGGTGATAAGGCACCAAAAACATCACAGCGAAAAATGTTATGCGATGCTCCATTGCAGTAAGCACAAGTATGAGCTTGTTCATTGTCATTAGAAGAAAGCATTACAACTTTGCTTGGCTTGGGACTAGCGGTTTGCCTACCTAGATAAGGCATGTTCTTACTACTTCCATAGTTTTTTAACTGAAGGGAAGAATTAGCATGTGAGGTCGAGCCTAAGTTAGCCGCCTCTCTGTAAGAACACTCATTTTCCAGAAAGTTTATTATTTCTGTGACAGAAGGAACCTGTTTTGAGTCATCTCGTTTTTGTTCAAAATCTGAACGCATAGCGGAATCAAGCTTTCTCAAAATATGTGTACTTAAGATCAGGTTGTCATCAGTTATGTTATGGCCAAGTGCTTTAAGAGCTTCCTGATTTCCATTAAAAATTGAAATAAAATTCCTAAGTTGTGTAACATTAGGCTTAGTAAGCTGCGGTAGGTCCAAGATGTTAGTAGAATGTAATGAAATCAAGAGCCTTGTATTGTGGTACCTCTTAAGCAGGGTTTGCCAAGCAATTACATAATTAGCACTATTTAGTGGTATAGACTTAACTAAGTTCAAAGGTTCATCTGAAAGACAGCTTATGAGATATGAGAATTTCTCAACATTAGAAATTGTTTTATTATTATGTACAGTACTTTCAAACAGGCCATGAAATGAGACCCATTGCTCAGGATTGCCAGAGAATGTTGGCAGTTTGATTTGCGGCAATTTCACAGTCAGATTAACTGTAGGAGTAGTAGGGCCTACCTCGGAAGTAGAGTCATTTAGGCGTGACTCTTCAAGTTTAACTGGTGGAAGTAACAAACTACAGTTTGACTGAATCTCAACAAAATAATCAGAAATTTTTTCTTGCAGTGAAGTAATTTTATCATCTTGAATATCTTCAGGAGTGGGAGTAGTTTGAAAAAGTTTATTTACTATTCTCTCAAATTCTGAGTGCTTGGTTATTGCACTTTGAGACAAGAGTTTAAGTTTAGCAATCTGTTGCTCGCTTAAAGTAGTCACAACCTGAGTTTCTTTCAATGCATTGACTTGTTTATTTATTGACTCAAGCCTAGCTTGAATAAGTTCACTCTGTTTGGTGAAGGAAGAAAACCTCATGTTGAAAGAAAATTAAACATAGGAAATATTCAGCACAAAACAAATCTGCAGTAATGATAAGACAATAAAATATAATTTGACTTTCCTCAATTTAATCAAATTCTCAAATGCACAAGTTAGGCCTATAGTCTATGCTTAGGCTATGGGTAGCACAGGCAAAAGCAACACTGCATAGGTAGTACAACTTAATGGTGTGCTATCAAATACATAATAATAAGAGATGCTTTCTTAACAAAATAGGTTAACTATTTATACCAATAATCCAAACTATTTTGTGGCTTAAATAGTTTAAGAAATATTTCCAAGTATATGTGCAGTATAACTTACTTGTCGTAATCTATCATCAGCAAAATATTCACATAGGTATTTCTCATATTAATCCAGTGCACATTAAAACCATTGAAAATAATATCAGTTATATTATTTGTTTACTTATTAACTGCAATGATAATTATTTGAATCAGTCAATAAGTTCGAAATCAAAGTCAATCTTGAGTAGATTTGAGGTTATTCTGACTATCACTCAAATGTAGTAATGTAAACAAAAATCTGACAAGCTGACAGCTAAAGTGAACTGACAGGCTGACAAGCGATGCGGTAGTGAAGTCTTGATATTTGTAGCCGTAGACTCGACGTCGTAGATGGCTGTGGCAGTGACGTAGCGGTTAGCGGACAGGAAATTCCAGGAAGGAATATTGGAATAGTCTATTTGAAACAGGAACAGGAATGTCAATTTGGACTCACAATCGTACAGGAAAAGGAGCACAAATACAAAATGGCGGAATGAGCAAAATTATTCCACGCAATGAGAAACGAAATCGAAATGAAATACCATTCAGCTAGAATACGTAAAAAATGAAGTGATATTACAAGTATTCGTGGTAGGAATAAATAAAATTATGTTCTAACCAGAAACTGGTAAAATAATCCGGTTCGATGAGGCCCAAAAAATGTTTGGTATAATAAGAAAAATATGTACATAGAATGAAATTAATCAGTCTTAATTAGGCTAATTTTTAAAGTGCTAAACAATGTTGAATTGCTGTCACAGACCTTAGTGAAGCTGAAGAGATGTTTGGTTTGGGGTACCCCACCTGACTTGAAGCACTGGGCAATGGCGGCGTCGACGAGGACTGTCCATGCACACGTTGACCTACTTGCACTATTACAATTGTCCGTTAAATAAACAAAAAATAATTTCTTCTTGGGATAAAAAAAAAACTATTGTCACTTCCATTAGCACTGTACAGACTGATTAATTTAAAGAAAAAAGGTAAAAATTGCGGGATGTTGAAAAGATGATGCGGATATACGATAGTAAATATGGTGATAGTTCAGCGGCGGACGACAGTGGACTGCGTCGTTTGGAAAGATATCAGTGTTGAGGGCAAAGGCCGCATACCTTCGTTATCGCGAAGAGCGGCTGAATAGCGGAAAATTACTTGGGCTAGGTTTTGTTTGAAACGGAAGAATATAAATATGGACTGGATTTAAAAATCATGAAACCTAAAATATCCAACAATCATAGTGCGGAGCCTTTGGCGAATTTCCAACCGAGCTTTGAATTCCAATTGTATTCTTTTTTTAGCTATAAAAAGTATTAAAAACTCCTACCCAATATAAGTGCTATTTCTTTAACTACTATAGTAGTGCCGTTCAAAAGCTACATTAAAAATATTTCAATATAATATATTTATTTGATCCCCTGATGCAGCTACAATCAGTTAGTTACTTACTGTACACACATTAGCTAGGTTCCTGTTGTACTAAATGACTCTGTATTGTATGAATGATGTGTATATTGATCCCCTGATGCAGCTTAATACAATCAGTCAGTTACTTATATTGTACAGGCATTAGCTACGTTCCTGTTGTACTAAATGGCTCTGTATTGTAAGAACGAACTGTATATTGATCCCCTGATGCAGCTTAATACAATCAGTCCGTTACTTATATTGTACAGGCATTAGCTACGTTCCTGTTGTACTAAATGGCTCTGTATTGTATGAATGATGTGCATATTGAACCCATGATGAACCTATGATTCATCTATGATGCATCAATGATCCATCTTTGATGCATCTATGATGCATCAATGATCCATCTTTGATGCATCTATGATGCATCTATGATTCATCTATGATGCATCAATGATCCATCTTTGATGCATCTATGATGCATCAATGATCCATCCTTTGATGCATCTATGATGCATCTATGATTCATCTATGATGCATCAATGATCCATCTTTGATGCATCTCTGATGCATCAATGATCCATCTTTGATGCATCTATGATTCATCTATAATGCACCAATGATCCATCTTTGATGCATCTATGATGCATCTATGATTCATCTATGATGCATCAATGATCCATCTATGATTCATCTATGATGCATCAATGATCCATCTATGATGCATCTATGATTCATCTATGATGCATCAATGATCCATCTTTGATGCATCTATGATGCATCTATGATTCATCTATGATGCATCAATGATCCATCTATGATTCATCTATGATGCATCAATGATCCATCTTTGATGCATCTATGATGCATCAATGATCCATCTTTGATGCATCTATGATGCATCTATGATTCATCTATGATGCATCAATGATCCATCTTTGATGCATCTATGATGCATCAATGATCCGCATCTATGATTCATCTATGATGCATCAATGATCCATCTTTGATGCATCTATGATGCATCTATGATTCATCTATGATGCATCAATGATCCATCTTTGATGCATCTATGATGCATCAATGATCCATCTTTGATGCATCTATGATGCATCTATGATTCATCTATGATGCATCAATGATCCATCTTTGATGCATCTATGATGCATCAATGATCCATCCTTTGATGCATCTATGATGCATCTATGATTCATCTATGATGCATCAATGATCCATCTTTGATGCATCTATGATGCATCTATGATTCATCTATGATGCATCAATGATCCATCTATGATGCATCTATGTTCCATCTATGATGCATCTATGTTCCATCTATGATGCATTCCATCTATGACGCATCTATGTTCCATCTATGAAGCATCTATGATGTATCTATGATGAATCTATGATGCATCTATGATGCATCTATGATCCATCTATGATGCATCTATGATGCATCTATGATTCATCTATGATGCATCAATGATCCATCTTTGATGCATCTATGATGCATCTATGATTCATCTATGATGCATCAATGATCCATCTTTGATGCATCTATGATGCATCAATGATCCATCTTTGATGCATCTATGATGCATCTATGATTCATCTATGATGCATCAATGATCCATCTTTGATGCATCTATGATGCATCAATGATCCATCTTTGATGCATCTATGATGGATCTATGATTCATCTATGATGCATCAATGATCCATCTTTGATGCATCTATGATGCATCAATGATCCATCCTTTGATGCATCTATGATGCATCTATGATTCATCTATGATGCATCAATGATCCATCTTTGATGCATCTATGATGCATCAATGATCCATCTTTGATGCATCTATGATGCATCTATGATTCATTTATGATGCATCAATGATCCATCTTTGATGCATCTATGATGCATCAATGATCCATCCTTTGATGCATCTATGATGCATCTATGATTCATCTATGATGCATCAATGATCCTGTAATGTAAAAATAACAGCATAGGTCCTCTTTACTATCATAGTTCCCATAGTTTTTAGGGATCAACCGGGGATCAAACCAGCAACCTCCAGATTTAAAAGCAAACACTATAACCACTCGACTATCCATACAATATTATTACGACAATATTATATGGTTTTAGATGGATCTTTCTACAAAGCTGTCGTCTTGCGAGGTGCTCTCTTCCCCTTTGAAAGTCCCCATCAAAGATCTGACCGAGCCGGCGAAAATTCAATCTGCTAGACGAATCAACACGAGATTCGGAACCATGGTGATCGTACTACACGTCACCACATCTGCCGGCGAGGAGAGGGTGACATTTTTACCCTCGAGGTTCACCAGCCTCCTCACAGACGAAGATCTAGAATGTTTCACAAACTCTAAATTGTATAGTGTTAAATGTACGGGGATGGTGGGGAATTCCCCAAATGTGCTTATTTATAAACATTAGTTTTTAGCATGTTGTTCAGTAGTAGTAGTGCTCAGTAGTTTTTAACACTTCACTCAATTCTTTATAAATTAGTAATGTGTCTTGCTTGTAGAATAAATATTTGTAACATTATAACTGCGTTTTCAATTCCAAGTGCACCCTCAAAATAAGGGAGGGGGGTATTATATGGTATAATACTAAGCCAGTTCCTCTGGATACAAGTACAATACGATATAATACCTGAACCTGGGGGTGTCCTTCAGACACTCGGACAGTCCCAAACCCTGTCCTAAAGGGTGCACAACAAGTTTTCTATATACTATTTGCTAGGGACATGAAGTTTTTTTCGTTTGGCGAGAAGGTGAGGTTTTTTTTGTTTGGCGGGAAAATAAAAGTGAGGTTATGTAACTTGGCGGGAACCTACGCAATACGTTGTTTGGCGGGAATCGGCGGAGAAGAAGTAAGTTTTTTTCGTTTAGCGCGAAAGTCACTTGGCGGGAAGGTGATTTTTTCGTTTGGCGCGAAAGTGAGGTTATATTACTTGGCAGGAAGGTGATTTTTTCGTCTGGCGCGAAAATAAATGTGAGGTTATGTTACTTGGCGGGAAGGAGAAGTTTTTTTCGTTTAGCACGAAAGTGAGGTTATGTTTCTTGGCGGGAAGGTGAAGTTTTTTTCGTTTGGCGGGAACCTACGTATGCAATACGTAAAGTGAGGTTAGATGTTTGGCGCGAAAACAAAAGTGAGGTTAGACCACGTGGGACACCAGAGGGTGACCACGTGGGACAAAAGGGGGCATGGCCTAGGGGGAAGGGTGGGGATGAAATGCTGCTCTCTGATTGGTGGCCGCAAGAGCTGCTTTTCCTACTCTTGTACTCTCCTAAAGGCCTGCATTGGTTTGTAAACGTAGAAAATAAGGGCGTGGTATCCCGCGGGTGTATTGGTATTGGTCTTATTGTGTGGAGTACCTACTCAAGTTGCCGCCGGCGATAGGCATTGTTGAACTCCCTGCGGAAGTTACAATTGTCAATCAAAAGCAGCGAATTGAAGCTGGTATTGTGCTGCTAAAGATCGTCTACTCGTCTAACGATGCCAATAGAGCTGCTAGCTCACTTGGGACATGAGTTGGTGGTAACTTATAAACATTCGATCATCATTTTTTATCTTTTTGGTTCGTAGTTAAACTTGCAAGACACTCTCTACAGAACAAAAAAATAGTTTATTAGATAACTTACTAAAAGTAAGTTTTTCTTACATTTTAACCAAGGGACCATCATGACGTAGTTTACATTCATTTAAATTATTAGACTTTGATCCAAACTTAGATGTAAATTGTTCTACTGTTCTTAGAAATATTAACCTAGTAACATTTTTTTATTCATATGTGTATTGAAGAGAACCTTCGACCATATCTACTACTCTTTGATGGTCTTTCAGCCATTTTGCTATTATTGTTTCTGATTGTTTTGGGTTGAACATTGAATATTTTCAATTTTAAGAAATGATTGTTTAGCTTCTGTACCTTCTTAAATATATTGTAGAAAATGTAATACATTTTTTTCATCAATGACCACATGTTTCAAAGATCCTGTAAAGACTAATAAATGAAGATCTCTCAACCTGAAAACCTAATCAATATTCATTTAAAAAACGTATCAACAACTTCCATCAATTCCTGTAACCAAAATTAATTAATGAATGCTTTTAGGTTGTCAACCCAACCACAAATTACTTTCTCAGACGTCTACACGATGAGAGGCTATTTAATCAGCTGCAGGAAGGGTGTTTTTACATCATTCAAGCAATTAGCCTAACAGCTTGGTTACCCGAACACCTGTGGTCAGGTGATATGTGGAGGCAAAAACCCTTACAACCCCCAAACCCAAACCTTCCAAAAACCGTTGGTAACTTTGCTGTTGTTTTAAAATTATACTGCCAATTCACATACATAGGTTACAAGAAGATATAAAAATAAGAAATAAATTTCGTGATTTACTCTTTGGGTCATGTTTATGTCATATTCACTCAAAGTTTTATAAAACTGTAGTAACATAAAACTGTTACTATTAAATATTGATAAGACACTTTGTTTTGGACATTTTCTTATCAAGTTGTAATTTTTTTATGGTTTTCTTTCAATGAAAAATATTGTTAAAAAACGTCACATTTGTCATAGTTTAAACTATGTTTTTTTTATTTTCCACGCGCTTATATACAAAAATATTCCCGTTCTATCAAGCAAAAACAGTATACAAAAAACATTTTTACAGCTATAATTATATTTCATACTTGTTAGTTACTTTTGCTTTTTGTCATCACATTTTTGTAACTTCTCAACTTAATAATCCTCTGATCTTAGTAATGGAAATGTTAATAATAAAATATTTGGTAGATAGCAATATTGGATTTTTCTTTGTTTGAAGTTCATTGTTGGTGATGGTGAGTTAATGTTGTTCAAAGGTTTATTGCGGACATTTTGATTTTGATTTTGATTGGATTTTTATGTGAATCCTGCTTTATGGCAAATTAATTCCGACGGTAAAACTTTGTTGTCAATGCTTTTGCAAAGATTTAAACCACCTCGTCGTCTCCTTTTTAAATACGCTCCCTTCCGACAATTTCTTGAATTCCTACAATGCCATTTACATACTGAAAGGTACGATTCGAAATAACTCTCGAAACGTTACGAAGCGATTTAAACGTCACCTGCGGTTTCTTTGCGAGTTGACGATTTGACTTGTAAATCTAGTGCCGAGGGACTCCCTATACTCCTGTGGGGAGCGGTTAGGGGCGCTTTTTGGGGGAGGTAATGTATGAAATGCTCAGTCCCTTAGCTTAAGTCAACAGTTGCCGTTGAGAGGACCAAATTGATTGAGGGATTGCTATTGTCCCCGCCCCAAGTCTCAAGTCAGTTTTCCCCCAGAATCTACCGTTTTCCACGTGCGGTGTTTTGAGCACGTGAGTGGAAAATGTACAACATATTCTATTAGCTTCAATTTTCAGTTTGTTTTCAGATAGATACATTTGTTCCGACAATATTTACAACACAACAAACAACAACAATATTTTAGTTGTAGTTGTACTGACGTTTTCCAGTTATGTAACCCTGCATTTTGTAAAAAGATATTCTTGATTTCTGAACAATTATTATGTGTTATAGTTGTTCTATTGTATTACTGTTAATTTCAAACAATGTTAGCTTTTATATTTAAGTTAATTTACCTTAAAAATAGCAAAAACCACAAAACAATTCAGGTTATTTTTGCATACTAGCCTACTACGTGATTATGTTTTGTTACATTGAATTGTTAATACTTTACACCCGAGTTTTATAGTTCCTCTTATTTGAAATATTGCTTAACACTTTATAATAAATATTTTTGTACTGGTCAGCTTTACAATTAATTAATATCCATTATTTCAAACCGGCTAAATTATGTTATTTACGTAATCTTTGCAAAGATCTTCCTCCAAAAATTTGGGTTTTTACTATTCGTGATGAAAAATATCCGCAAAAGATACTTACACAATTAACATAAATTACCGTCATCAAAAGTGCACTTCAAAACGAAGAGCTGATTAACTATTTTGTAATTTTTGGTAAAATAGCGTTTAATCAATTCTAAAAATCTGGCAATTTCCGGAGGGTTATCTTAAAACAATTATATAATCGTTGCAAACGGAATTTATTGTGCAATCGACGCCGTGTCTCTTATGTTAGCAATACCAGCAAAACTCTTAAACAGGTGATTTGCATGACAATCATTGTTTGGTATAATAAGAAAAATATGTACATAGAATGAAATTAATCAGTCTTAATTAGGCTAATTTTTAAAGTGCTAAACAATGTTGAATTGCTGTCACAGACCTTAGTGAAGCTGAAGAGATGTTTGGTTTGGGGTACCCCACCTGACTTGAAGCACTGGGCAATGGCGGCGTCGACGAGGACTGTCCATGTACACGTTGACCTACTTGCACTATTACAATTGTCCGTTAAATAAACAAAAAATAATTTCTTCTTGGGATAAAAACAAAACTATTGTCACTTCTATTAGCACTGTACAGACTGATTAATTTAAAGAAAAAAAGGTAAAAATTGCGGGATGTTGAAAAGATGATGCGGATATACGATAGTAAATATGGTGATAGTTCAGCGGCGGACGACAGTGGACTGCGTCGTTTGGAAAGATATCAGTGTTGAGGGCAAAGGCCGCATACCTTCGTTAGCGGCTGAATAGCGGAAAATTACTTGGGCTAGGTTTTGTTTGAAACGGAAGAATATAAATATGGACTCGATTTAAAAATCATGAAACCTAAAATATCCAACATATCGCCCCCCTTGAACCAACCTGGTTCAATGAAAAAACTGAAAAATGGGAAAAGACAAATGAAAATAAATTGAAAGGGGGTGAAAGGGAATGCTTAGGAATTAATTGGTAGGAAGAAGGGAAACTTTGACGGTTGGCCGACTGAAGTTCCCTGTAGCGGTGCGTAGATGGACCACTCGTACAATTCCGTCTGCTCCTGGAGATACTGCGGTGATTCTTGCAAGTTTCCATTGTAGGGGAGGAGTGTTAGGCTCATGAATAACAACAAGGTCACCAATCTTGAGGTTCTCTGTTTTACTCGTCCACTTAGAGTGATGCTGTAGAGTATGCAAATACTCTTGGGACCATCGAGTCCAGATGTGTTGAGAGAATGCCTGAACTAATTGCCATCTCCTCAAGCGGTTACAAGAAGTTTCATCATATTGAGGTTCAACCATGGATTTCAGAGGTCCACCAGTTAAAAAGTGTCCTGGGGTTAGAGACTCTAAGTCATTCGGATCTCCAGAGAGAGGGGTAAGCGGTCTTGAATTTAATATTGCTTCGACACGTGACACGAGAGTTATGAATTCTTCATAAGTCAGGATTTGGCCACCGATTACTCTATGAAGGTGATGCTTAGCACTCCTAACAGCTCGTTCCCACAAGCCACCTTGATGAGGCGCGTGTGGAGGCAGAAATTTGAAAGAAATGTTGTTTTCTTCAGCAAAACGGTGAGTTACTGGATTGCAAAGGAGGTTGTTAAAACATTTGTGAAGTGCAGCAGCTGCTCCGACAAAGTTGGTTCCACAATCACTATGAATTTCCTTCACTGAACCACGTCTGGAAATAAAACGTGTAAGAGCTGCTATATAAGCTTCTGAGGACAAATCCGACACAACTTCTAAGTGTACGGCTTTCGTTGCAAAGCAGACAAATAGACAAAGATAAACTTTAATAGGCTGAAGCCTTTTTAGGACATACAATTTCACTGTAAATGGTCCGGCATAGTCGACTCCAGTAACATTAAAAGGTCGGGTTGCTACCACTCTTGGGGAAGGTAAGTCTCCCATCAATGGTGTGTTTGGCTTAGGTTTCATTCTGAAACATCTCAGGCGTTTAAAAATCCTGGAGCGTATGATACTACGAGCAGAAAGTATCCAATATTTCTCACGAAGAACAGCTTGGAGTTGTGTTGGTCCACAGTGAAGAAAGATGCGATGATGATAATCAATTATCAAATTTACAACAAAATGATCCTTTGGTAAGATAATTTGATGCTTGGCGCTGTACGGCAACTCAGAATGTTTCAGTCGTCCTCCAACTCTTAACAAACCTTCATCATCCATAAACGGTGAAAGGCGTTGAATGCGAGAAGAACACACATTCTTCTTTGACAGGGAATTAATATCCTCAGAGAAACTCTCTCTTTGAACAAGCCAACAAATCCGTTTGTTCGATACTTCTAACTCTTCAAGTGTGAGAGAATGAGTAATCCTTTGCTTAGTTTTCAAGCAGGAAATAAAACGTAAAACGTAGCCCATGACATGAAGTAGTTTAGTCCATGAAGAGAATTTATTGATAAACTTCAGATCTTGATCTTCAGCTATCGTAAGAAGATTTAGTGTTGTGGTTTTAATTTCTGGGAGTTCCTCTTCGGGAAGATGACTCGATGGTTGAGGCCATGAATCAGATGAACTCTTAAGCCATGTGGGTCCAGACCACCAGAGCTTGTTATGAATAAGAAGAGATGGGGTTAATCCTCTAGAGGCAACATCAGCGGGGTTTTCAAGAGTAGAAATGTGTTTCCATATGCAGGAAGGGGTCAATTCTTGAATCTGTGCAACACGATTTGCAACATATAACTTCAAACGATGAGAAGGGGTGTGAATCCATGAAAGAGCCACAGTGGAGTCACTCCAAGCGGTAACAGAATCTATCTTGTAGCGATCTGAGAGTTGATCAACACAGTAGTGTAACAGTTTGGCTAAAATATGTGCTCCGCACAGTTCAAGGCGAGGAATCGTGATACGTTTCAGGGGTGCCACACGTGACTTGGCTATTAATAAGTTGACATATATACTGCCTTGCGGGTTCTCAGTTCGTAGATAAACACATCCAGCAAAACCGAGTTCACTTGCATCTGAAAATCCATGCAACTGAATATTAACCGCATCACTCAGAGATATGTACCTGCCAATCTCCAAATTTTCAATCTCAGGAAGTTCGTTGACAAAAGTTGACCATCTGTCGATAATATCACTAGGAAGAGTATTATCCCAATCTAGGCCTAGTGACCATATATGCTGCATGAGAGCCTTAGCCCAAAAAATAACAGGGGTAAGCATGCCTGTTACATCTTGTTGTTGTCTTGTTGTTGGAGCATCTTGTCCATCTTAGCGATGGAAGACAAAATTGCTCTTTTGGTAAAAATCAATGGAGCTTCAGAAATTGCATATGAGAATGTGTCTGAGTGTGGATTCCACTTCAGTCCAAGAATACTAACACAAGGTGAGTCAGTTGATAAGCAGTGTTGAGGGGGTAAATTTTCCAATATTTGGCTATTGTTAGACGCCCATTTGCGAAGTTCAAAGCCTCCTTTTCGTAAAAGGTTTATTACATCTTGCTGTAATTTTGCAGCTTCTTCAACAGTATCGCTGCCTAGTAGCGCATCGTCTACGTAAATTTGTCGTTTAAGTGCATGAGCAGCAAGTTCATGATTCTTTCCTTCATCATGAATTAATTGTTGTATTACTCGATTAGCCAAAAATGGCGAAGAAGTCATACCATAAGTAACGGTTGTCAACTGAAAAACTCGAAGCGGCTGTGACATTTCTTCTCTCCAATAGATGAGTTGAAAACGTTGGTCTTGTTCATGAATAGAGATCATACGGAACATCTGTTTGATATCACAAGCAAAGGCGATCCTATTTTGACGAAAACGTAGAATTATGTCTGTTATTTAATTATGTAACTTGGGTCCTTGATGCTGTAGACTGTTAAGTGTTACACCAGTTGAAGTTTGAGAGGACGCATTAAATACAACACGTATCTTTCCATCCTTAAAGACACCGTGGTGTGGTAAGAAGCAATGATATTGGTTATTTAGATCAAATAAGTTTGAGGGTTTCATTTGACCAGAGGATTCGTAGTCATTCATAAATTCAATGTACTTTTCTTTGAAATCAGGTTGCGATTGAAACTTACGTTCAAGCGATTTGAAAGTTTGTAAAGCAACTGTAGAAGAATTTCCTAGTTTTACTGGATTTTCTTTGAACGGTAAACAACAAACATATCTTCCCGTCTCGTCACGAGAGTGAGTTTTCAAAAAATGATCTTCACATTCCATTTCCTCTGGGGATAGCTTAGAACAAGCAGGTGGTTCTTCCAATGCCCAAAATCGCTGAAGTGTTTCATGAAGTGTAAGATCATTGATGGAAAGTATAGTCGTCAATCCACTAAAGGTTTGGCCGTCTTGTGAAGTAGGCACGTTCCCAAGGACAACATATCCAAAAATAGTGTTTATAGTGTATGGCATACGATCACCAAGACTGGTGGCAGATCCAATAATAGTTTGAGCAAACAGATCCGCACCGATGAGCAAATGTCCAGGAGTGTCGAAGTTGGGATCGGCAAGTGCGTATTCTTTGATTTGAGCCTTTATTTCAGAAGATATCTTGACACTAGGCATATCATTGGTAATTCTATCAAGTATGAGGACAGGATGTGCCGTAGCAAGTGTTTTCCCGTTAAGCGAAGAAATATTTACAAAGGAAAGTCCCTTAGGCTTCATTCGAGCTGAGGCAATGCCCTTTATCTCGTGAACGCCAACAGACGAACGCTGAATGTGAATCATACTGGCACAGTGTTCAGATATTATACTCGTTTGTGATGCACTATCAAGCACAGCTCGGACAATAATATTATGACCATTCGAGGTAGAAATTTTTACCAATGCAGTGGCAAGAAGTACAGTACAGTTGTGGCTGGCAGCACCAGTGTCTACATGAGCAGAGAGTGTATTTGATTCAAATCCTTGCGGTACAGGAGCCTTCAATTGTGTTGTGGAATTGGCCTGAGTCTTATTCGAGGGCTTAACAGATTTTTTCATTATAGGCTGGTCCGTTTTGTAAAAATGCAGTAGCGTATGGTGTCGCTTAAAACAAACTCGACACGAACTGGATGACTTACATGAGCCTAAGAAATGTCGTCCTAAACAATTAACACATAGGCTATTGTTCTTAATGAAGTTGAACCTATCGTGTGGTGATAAGGCACCAAAAACATCACAGCGAAAAATGTTATGCGATGCTCCATTGCAGTAAGCACAAGTATGAGCTTGTTCATTGTCATTAGAAGAAAGCATTACAACTTTGCTTGGCTTGGGACTAGCGGTTTGCCTACCTAGATAAGGCATGTTCTTACTACTTCCATAGTTTTTTAACTGAAGGGAAGAATTAGCATGTGAGGTCGAGCCTAAGTTAGCCGCCTCTCTGTAAGAACACTCATTTTCCAGAAAGTTTATTATTTCTGTGACAGAAGGAACCTGTTTTGAGTCATCTCGTTTTTGTTCAAAATCTGAACGCATAGCGGAATCAAGCTTTCTCAAAATATGTGTACTTAAGATCAGGTTGTCATCAGTTATGTTATGGCCAAGTGCTTTAAGAGCTTGCTGATTTCCATTAAAAATTGAAATAAAATTCCTAAGTTGTGTAACATTAGGCTTAGTAAGCTGCGGTAGGTCCAAGATGTTAGTAGAATGTAATGAAATCAAGAGCCTTGTATTGTGGTACCTCTTAAGCAGGGTTTGCCAAGCAATTACATAATTAGCACTATTTAGTGGTATAGACTTAACTAAGTTCAAAGGTTCATCTGAAAGACAGCTTATGAGATATGAGAATTTCTCAACATTAGAAATTGTTTTATTATTATGTACAGTACTTTCAAACAGGCCATGAAATGAGACCCATTGCTCAGGATTGCCAGAGAATGTTGGCAGTTTGATTTGCGGCAATTTCACAGTCAGATTAACTGTAGGAGTAGTAGGGCCTACCTCGGAAGTAGAGTCATTTAGGCGTGACTCTTCAAGTTTAACTGGTGGAAGTAACAAACTACAGTTTGACTGAATCTCAACAAAATAATCAGAAATTTTTTCTTGCAGTGAAGTAATTTTATCATCTTGAATATCTTCAGGAGTGGGAGTAGTTTGAAAAAGTTTATTTACTATTCTCTCAAATTCTGAGTGCTTGGTTATTGCACTTTAAAACAAGAGTTTAAGTTTAGCAATCTGTTGCTCGCTTAAAGTAGTCACAACCTGAGTTTCTTTCAATGCATTGACTTGTTTATTTATTGACTCAAGCCTAGCTTGAATAAGTTCACTCTGTTTGGTGAAGGAAGAAAACCTCATGTTGAAAGAAAATTAAACATAGGAAATATTCAGCACAAAACAAATCTGCAGTAATGATAAGACAATAAAATATAATTTGACTTTCCTCAATTTAATCAAATTCTCAAATGCACAAGTTAGGCCTATAGTCTATGCTTAGGCTATGGGTAGCACAGGCAAAAGCAACACTGCATAGGTAGTACAACTTAATGGTGTGCTATCAAATACATAATAATAAGAGATGCTTTCTTAACAAAATAGGTTAACTATTTATACCAATAATCCAAACTATTTTGTGGCTTAAATAGTTTAAGAAATATTTCCAAGTTTATGTGCAGTATAACTTACTTGTCGTAATCTATCATCAGCAAAATATTCACATAGGTATTTCTCATATTAATCCAGTGCACATTAAAACCATTGAAAATAATATCAGTTATATTATTTGTTTACTTATTAACTGCAATGATAATTATTTGAATCAGTCAATAAGTTCGAAATCAAAGTCAATCTTGAGTAGATTTGAGGTTATTCTGACTATCACTCAAATGTAGTAATGTAAACAAAAATCTGACAAGCTGACAAAAGTCTAACCTAGTACTACAAACACATTAAATAATAATTTCAAAAATGCTGCGCATTTTTGAAATTGTTATTTATTCTGTTAGTAGTACTTTTAACAAAGTGCATAAACAGTCTGGAGATAATATAAATCAACAGCTTGATTCATTATAACCTAAACTTTACCTTCCTAATCTAACCTAACTTCAAAACACTTAATACAGTCACGAGTCCGCATAACACCCAACCTACCCACCTCACATGTCTAAATAAGAACTGAAGTAGTTCATAATCAACGCTCAGTTGAATTTATAAATGCCTCTACCTCCTTGTCCTCTTTGTCAATTCACAGTAAAGTTATGGCGACAGAGACCAGCCAACAAGATGCATTACAGTAATAAACTTTAAAAAATCGTAGTAAATTCAGTTTTTGTGGCAGCAGAAAAATTTTTGCACCATTATTTTCAGGTAAAAATCTAGTTTCCAATGATATATAACTTACTATAGAACGCTTGGTCACCCCCATCTAAACAATTTCCCTTAATTTCACCAGGACCTCCTTTGAACACAGAGGCATACTTTTGTTTCAAACCAGAAACGACTTTAGGCTCATCGGCCTTACCTAGGGTTAGGTTAGGTTCACCACCCTTAGATTTAACACTGCCTGATAGGCTATTAAAATTACAAGTAAAAATAGATTTCCAGTCAAAAGCGATATGTTGTAGCCAACTACGGCCTAGAAGCATAGGCTGGTTCGTACGATCAATCTTAACGACTATCATAGGTAACTGATAAGTCTGGTCCATGTAGGTTACTTTGACTAAAGCTTGTCCAATAACATTGACTTCATTGCCTGAATATGTAAGCAACTTGATATCTACGGTACTCAATTGTACATGAGGGAAATATTTGTTAAACAATTCTTGAGGGCACACAGTTAGTGCCGAGCCAGTATCAATTTCCATTAATACGGATACATTCTCTATTTCTAGGCTTACCTTAAAGGCAGAAACATTATCACCAGAATTCATACTGTACAAAGACAAACTTTCAAACTTCACTTCATCTAGACCATCACTAGGCCTAGGCCTATTTTCCTCTTCCATCTGATGGATTTTAAATTTACCACTTTTTATGGAATTTTTCACTGGATTTTCTGATTTGAACCTGCAACCCTTACTGATATGACCCAACTTTTTACACCCATGGCACTTGTAATTACTATACGGGCAATTATTAGCCCTATGCTCTGGATTGCCACAACGAAAATACTTATTAATCTGAGACATATCTCCCTTCACATCACTTGAATTTGATTTAGATCCCGCACTGTGAAAATTTGAACCTCGGTTGGAAACACGTGCATTCTTCTTGACCTGAAACCTGGAAATTTCCTGAACACATCTATGATTCATCTATGATGCATCAATGATCCATCTTTGATGCATCTATGATGCATCAATGATCCGCATCTATGATTCATCTATGATGCATCAATGATCCATCCTTTGATGCATCTATGATGCATCTATGATTCATCTATGATGCATCAATGATCCATCTTTGATGCATCTATGATGCATCTATGATGCATCAATGATCCATCCTTTGATGCATCTATGATGCATCTATGATTCATCTATGATGCATCAATGATCCATCTTTGATGCATCTATGATGCATCAATGATCCATCTTTGATGCATCTATGATTCATCTATGATGCATCAATGATCCATCTTTGATGCATCTATGATGCATCAATGATCCATCTTTGATGCATCATAGATGCATCAATGATCCATCTTTGATGCATCTATGATTCATCAATGATCCATCTATGATGCATCTATGATTCATCTATGATGCACCAATGATCCATCTTTGATGCATCTATGATGCATCTATGATTCATCTATGATGCATCAATGATCCATCTATGATGCATCTATGTTCCATCTATGATGCATCTATGTTCCATCTATGATGCATTCCATCTATGACGCATCTATGTTCCATCTATGAAGCATCTATGATGTATCTATGATGAATCTATGATGCATCTATGATGCATCTATGATCCATCTATGATGCATCTATGATGCATCTATGATTCATCTATGATGCATCAATGATCCATCTTTGATGCATCTATGATGCATCAATGATCCATCCTTTGATGCATCTATGATGCATCTATGATTCATCTATGATGCATCAATGATCCATCTTTGATGCATCTATGATGCATCAATGATTCATCTTTGATGCATCTATGATGCATCTATGATTCATCTATGATGCATCAATGATCCATCTTTGATGCATCTATGATGCATCAATGATCCATCTTTGATGCATCTATGATGCATCAATGATCCATCTTTGATGCATCTATGATGCATCTATGATTCATCTATGATGCATCAATGATCCATCTTTGATGCATCTATGATGCATCAATGATCCATCCTTTGATGCATCTATGATGCATCTATGATTCATCTATGATGCATCAATGATCCATCTTTGATGCATCTATGATGCATCAATGATTCATCTTTGATCCATCAATGATCCATCTGCGAGTGAACGTACATACAACCGTGAAATTTGGATTAGATTTTTGGAAAAATGCGAAGAAAAGAAAGTTCCACTTGAACTGGTGGTCTATCACGAAGATATGAACAACTGCACAGTTAGAGAGTCCCATAATATTATTTCGAGATTTAGACCGTTTCCGGATATTTTTGGTAAGGTTTTACCATTGCGCAACCTTTATGGTAGCATAAACTTTACCCAGATTTACCTTCGAATGCTCGAATACGGTTGCAATATTCCCTATGCAGCAAGATGTATAGTATTGACTGAACGGACTCTACCAATAAGATCACCTCTGACGATTTATAAAACTGCGATGGCTTCGAAATGCCATATCGATGTGAGTTATAATGTAGCATATGGTCCGGTACCTCCGGGATTACCGATATCTCGTGGTAAACCTTATGCCGGGGTAAACAACTTGTGCCAAGGACTGTTTACAACAGAATTTCTAAAGGCTGCTTTGCCAACTTTACAACAATATAGCGAACGTTTTGGGATAAGTTTCAATAATGGTGTGTATACGATAACTGATCGTCAACTGTTTGACCGGTGGCGTGAATTTACTGGAGCGAATCCAAGTGAGTTTTGGTTATTGAACTCGTTTCTGTTACACCACAATGAGATGAAACGTCCTATGTCTTTTTTGCAGAGGTATATGGAAAAAAGTGACGTTAGTGAGCGGTATACCGTAGCAGAAATACCACAATGGAGAGATGATTGGAAAAGAACGTTTGTTTTTCGGAATTGGTCAAAAAGGTACACTATTCCACAATTTGATCTAGTGACAAAGAGATACTACCGAGATATAGATATTACTTCAGGGATATCTTTGAAAGAAGTAGTGCACTACCTACGTAAACATAAGAAACGTGCACTATTTTTTCGGCAAATTGAATTGCCTTAAGAGGCTAGCTGTGGTGTTTCAGGCTCATTATCAAAGATGACGCGGAAGAATAAACATCTCACCCTGCAAATAGCAGAGTTGAAAGAAGCAGTTAGGCGTAAATTTAGACAGTTTAAAGATGGCAGTGTGGAGAGCTAAAAACTGCTGGAACAGCAATACAAACCGTTAATTAGAGAACTGAAAAAAGGCGAACCGAAAACAGATGTTAAAATTGAACAGCTTTCTAAAGAAGAGCCAATGGACTATGAGAGCGATGACGATGATTACATTGGTCAACCGTTTAAACCAGAAGCCATATCAACACCTAGAGCTGAAACTAGTCAATTGGAAGAGGTTGTTTCGTCTCCATTAGGCTTTCAAACAGCATCCAAGTACATTGAAGAGCAGTTTGAGAACCCGTTAACTAGAAAATACATGACCCAGTTTATACGAGACGCCGGTGGAAAACATAGAACTATTGACCACGACTATGGTCCGAGGTTTGATGAAAGAGGAAAAACTTTAATGATTGGAAACAAAGTGATGGAATTTGACACTGACGGTACCATTATTGTTAACAACACGAGATACCCACCTTCCGAGGGGCTCTATGAACTTATATTTAAAAGACTGCCAAACAGCGATGTGTATACAGAGGACGATCTAAATGCTTACAAAAGTATATTGATTGCATCAAATGCTCACAAAAAGGGTTATAATTTTGACAATCAAATCAAACGTGATAGTAGTTTGAAATACAGACACGTGATCAAAGATCTGTTTCCCGTCAGACAGGGTAGAGGAATGTCGTGGAAAAGTAAAAAGTCTCGCGATTTAGTGCATTGGGATAATCCCAACGAGTTGGTCGATAGACTAAAACTGTTGGTAGCATCAGCTGAAACGGGAAATACTTCACATAGTAACGAGATTGTTAACATTGTAGAGGAACTGCACGAAGCAGGATACATAAAAGGTAGCGGAAACAGTCGATACAAGTCAGTCTCACGATGGGCATAGACAAGTTTGGACGTTATACGAAGAAGGAGAAAGGTCTTGTTGGACCCAAAGGCGAAGGCTTTGCATTATCACAGGATGGTAGCTACGATATGCAAGGTAAACGTCTGTGCAATGTCGACGATCCAAAAGACAATCTTGATGCGATGAATCTTAGATCGCATGCGAATTCACTTTTAAACTGTATGACACTGCAAAGTGGTCATTTTGATGCTCAAAACACACGTGTATGTAACATAGCTGATCCAGTTGATGTTAAAGATGCGGTAACAAAACAATATATGGATCTTCATACCCCGCTAAAGTTCTCTGACGCCACTGCATACTCGATACATCATTACCGGCTGCAAGATGTTGCTCCACCAAAGGCGGATGGAGATGCCGTTAACCTATCATTTCTCAAGGAAAACACTATAACACGAGGTGCGGGGTCTTTTGATGCAAAACAGTTGGTCATACAGAATGTTGCCTCCCCAGTTGCCAACAAAGACGCTGTAAATCTCGAGTATTTCAATAAAAACACGTTGCAAAAAAATAAAAATGGAGCTTTTGATGTTAAAAATACAGTTATTCAGAATGTAGCACCCCCCAGTAAAGGGGGAGATGCCGTAAATAAACAATACTTGGACAATCATACACCTTTACAAGGCGGGCTAGCATGGAATTTCAAGAATAAACGGTTAGGACAGGTCTCCGATCCTTCCCACATTCACGATGCGGTTACCTTGCAATATCTACAAAATAATTAAATTTTACCCGATAAAGATAAACATTGGGACGTTAAAAGTAAACGGCTGACAAACGTAGGTAAACCACGGTGGTTAAACGATGCTGTAAATAAAGAATACGTCAAGGAAGTGGTGGCAGATCTAGCCTATACACTGTACAAACAGATAAACAGGGGGAGGGCTAGTTACCCTAGTTTTGAAGATTGGAATACACAGGTTGTCCGGGAACAGTCTACATGGGACGATCTATTTAAAACATTGTAGTTCGTATCAGTCATCAGTTATAAAATGGCAGGGAAGAGGAAAACATCGGTTAGACGCAAACGAGCAGTCACAGGAAGAGGTATTATATCCTCCGTTGTAAACAAAGCTGTAGATTTGTTACCATTTGAAGCTCACTTACCTGGTTATAATTACTGTGGGCCAGGTACAAAATTAGCCAAAAGATTAGCTAGAGGTGACAAAGGAATCAACGGATTAGACGAAGCTTGCAAACAGCACGACATTGCGTACTCGCAATACAAAGATTCCGAGAACAGACGGCAGGCTGACGCTGAGTTGGCCGAACGCGCGTGGCGACGATTTAAATCCTCAGACGCATCTTTGGCTGAAAAAGCATCTGCTTGGGCTGTTACTACAGCTATGAAGACTAAAACAAAGTTAGGGGGTGGTAAAAAGAAGAAGAAAAGCCCAGTTAAGCGTAAATCTCCTACCAAAGGAAACGGGTTGTACCTTAGACCGTACCCAAAGGGTAAAGGTTTGTACCTAAGGCCTTACCCAAAACAAGGAGCCGGTAAGAAAAAGACAAAGAAAAGAGTTGGTAAAAAAAAAGCTCGATCCCAATAAGGCCTTTGACAAATTATGATTTATTACACTATGCAAAAGAACTACGTATACCACACTTTAGAGGAGTTTATATGAGAGACACTCTACCTAGCGCACCAAACGAAAATGGATCGGCTATTGTAAACTTGGATTCTAGTTTCAGCAACGGTACTCACTGGGTGTGTTATAAAAAGGTAAAAGATATCGTGTACTATTTCGATAGTTTTGGTAATCTCAAGCCCCCACGTGAACTTTTACAGTATTTTGGTAACTGCGACATTTACTATAACTACGAGCGGAAGCAAAATTTCAATTCAGTTGTATGCGGACACTTGTGCCTACAGTTTCTCGACAATGTTTAGCTTGAGTGGAAGAGGTTCATATGTTTCAAAAGATTACTTCCCACCTGTTGACGTTAGTGAAGGAGAATGAGAGATTGGTCTTATAGACTTGATGACGTTTCACTCTATCCCAAATATTGAAGCGGGTAAAAATAACAAATTTTATTACGGTGATGGTAGGATGATTGAGATAGCTGAAGGTGCATATGAGATTGAAGATTTAGAAACTGCTCTAAAAGAAAAAGTAGGGAAGGATGTGGAATTGGAATTGAAAGCAAATAACAATACGCTAAAATCGGAAATAAAGTGTAGCCAAGCTATTGATTTTACACAAAGTAACACGCTTGCTCCTCTACTGGGTTTTTATAGTAAAATTTTGAAAGCAGGTGAAAAACACGCTTCCGACAGAACAGTAAGCATCATTAATGTTAACGTAATACGCGTAGAGTGTAATATAGTTCGAGGTTCGTATGACAATGGAGCTGAGGGCCATGTTATACACGAGTTCTACCCAAACGTGGGTCCGGGCTATAAAATAGTGGAGGTACCCAACACAATCATTTATTTGCCTGTGAACGTCAAGAGGATAAACAACGTTACAATCACTCTCAAAGATCAAAACGGTGAGAGAATCAACTTGAGAAACGAAAATATATCCATCAGACTGCATATAAGGAGGAAAAATGGGTTTGGTATTTAGGGAGGTTACAAAATCTTTACCCATCAGTAAGCGTCAAGACACTGTACGATTAACATCAACCAATACAAAGTTTTTGCGCTCATTAGGATTTAAAGTTCAAAATGCTGGACATAGAAAATAAAGCAGAGTACAGTGATGTAATCACAGGTATTGAGTTTCACACTCATAAACCGTACGCTTCATCGACCTTTAAGAATAACGATGAAATACGTATACCAATCAGTCAACAGGACATAATAACTGCACCGTTTGACAGTACCCTCCATATCGTGGGCAGAGTTAGCGGAAAGAAACAGGATGGAACTGCTGCAGAAGTTCATCTTGTCAATAATGCTGTGGCGTTTCTTCTTCTATGAACATAGATGCATCATAGATGCATCTATGATGCATCAATGATCCATCTTTGATGCATCTATGATTCATCTATGATGCATCTATGATT
The DNA here is from genome assembly GCF_028750875.1 of Macrosteles quadrilineatus. Classification (NCBI taxonomy): domain Eukaryota; kingdom Metazoa; phylum Arthropoda; class Insecta; order Hemiptera; family Cicadellidae; genus Macrosteles; species Macrosteles quadrilineatus. The sequence continues at coordinate 281,879 of NW_026542713.1, forward strand.
CATCTATGATGCATCAATGATCCATCTTTGATGCATCTATGATGCATCAATGATCCATCTTTGATACATCTATGATGCATCTATGATTCATCTATGATGCATCAATGATCCATCTATGATGCATCTATGTTCCATCTATGATGCATCTATGTTCCATCTATGATGCATTCCATCTATGACGCATCTATGTTCCATCTATGAAGCATCTATGATGTATCTATGATGAATCTATGATGCATCTATGATGCATCTATGATCCATCTATGATGCATCTATGATTCATCTATGATGCATCTGTGATCCATCTATGATGCATCAATGATCCATCTTTGATGCATCTCTGATGCATCAATGATTCATCTATGATGCACCAATGATCCATCTTTGATGCATCTATGATGCATCAATGATCCATCTTTGATGCATCTATGATGCATCAATGATCCATCTTTGATGCATCTATGATGCATCTATGATTCATCTCTGATGCATCAATGATCCATCTTTGATGCATCTATGATGCATCAATGATCCATCTTTGATGCATCTATGATGCATCAATGATCCATCTTTGATGCATCTATGATGCATCAATGATCCATCTTTGATGCATCTATGATGCATCTATGATTCATCTCTGATGCATCAATGATCCATCTTTGATGCATCTATGATGCATCAATGATCCATCCTTTTTTTTGAATCATAGATGCATCAAAGATGGATCATTGATGCATCATAGATGCATCAAAGATGGATCATTGATGCATCATAGATGAATCATAGATGCATCATAGATGCATCAAAGATGGATCATTGATGCATCATAGATGCATCAAAGATGGATCATTCATAGATGCATCATAGATGCATCAAAGGATGGATCATTGATGCATCATAGATCCATCTTTGATGCACCTATGATGCATCTATGATTCATTTATGATGCATCAATGATCCATCTTTGATGCATCTATGATGCATCAATGATCCATCCTTTGATGCATCTATGATGCATCTATGATTCATCTATGATGCATCAATGATGCATCAATGATCCATCTATGATGCATCAATGATCCTGTAATGTAAAAATAACAGCATAGGTCCTCTTTACTATCATAGTTCCCATAGTTTTTAGGGATCAACCGGGGATCAAACCAGCAACCTCCAGATTTAAAAGCAAACACTATAACCACTCGACTATCCATACAATATTATTACGACAATATTATATGGTTTTAGATGGATCTTTCTACAAAGCTGTCGTCTTGCGAGGTGCTCTCTTCCCCTTTGAATGTCCCCATCAAAGATCTGACCGAGCCGGCGAAAATTCAATCTGCTAGACGAATCAACACGAGATTCGGAACCATGGTGATCGTACTACACGTCACCACATCTGCCGGCGAGGAGAGGGTGACATTTTTACCCTCGAGGTTCACCAGCCTCCTCACAGACGAAGATCTAGAATGTTTCACAAACTCTAAATTGTATAGTGTTAAATGAACGGGGATGGTGGGGAATTCCCCAAATGTGCTTATTGATCATTGATGCATCATAGATGAATCATAGATGCATCATAGATGCATCAAAGATGGATCATTGATGCATCAAAGATGGATCATTGATGCATCATAGATGCATCATAGATGCATCAAAGATGCATCATAGATGCATCAAAGATGGATCATTGATGCATCATAGATGAATCATAGATGCATCATAGATGAATCATAGATGCATCAAAGGATGGATCATTGATGCATCATAGATGCATCAAAGATGGATCATTGATGCATCATAGATGCATCAAAGATGCATCATAGATGCATCAAAGATGGATCATTGATGCATCAAAGATGGATCATTGATGCATCAAAGATGGATCATTGATGCATCATAGATGAATCATAGATGCATCATAGATGCATCAAAGATGGATCATTGATGCATCATAGATGCATCAAAGATGGATCATTGATGCATCATAGATGAATCATAGATGCATCATAGATGCATCAAAGGATGGATCATTGATGCATCATAGATGAATCATAGATGCATCATAGATGCATCAAAGGATGGATCATTGATGCATCATAGATGCATCAAAGATGGATCATTGATGCATCATAGATGAATCGTAGATGCATCATAGATGCATCAAAGGATGGATCATTGATGCATCATAGATGCATCAAAGATGGATCATTGATGAATCATAGATGCATCATAGATGCATCAAAGATGGATCATTGATGCATCATAGATGCATCAAAGATGGATCATTGATGCATCATAGATGAATCATAGATGCATCATAGATGCATCAAAGGATGGCTCATCGATGCATCATAGATGCATCAAAGATGGATCATTGATGCATCATAGATGAATCATAGATGCATCGTAGATGCATCAAAGATGGATCATTGATGCATCATAGATGAATCATAGATGCATCAAAGATGGATCATTGATGCATCATAGATGCATCAAAGATGGATCATTGATGCATCATAGATGAATCATAGATGCATCATAGATGCATCAAAGATGGATCATTGATGCATCATAGATGCATCAAAGATGGATCATTCATAGATGTATCATAGATGCATCAAAGGATGGATCATTGATGCATCATAGATCCTTCTTTGATGCATCTATGATGCATCTATGATTCATCTATGATGCATCAATGATCCATCTTTGATGCATCTATGATGCATCAAAGATCCATCCTTTGATGCATCTATGATGCATCTATGATTCATCTATGATGCATCAATGATCCATCTTTGATGCATCTATGATGCATCTATGATTCATTTATGATGCATCAATGATCCATCCTTTGATGCATCTATGATGCATCTATGATTCATCTATGATGCATCAATGATCCATCTTTGATGCATCTATGATGCATCAATGATCCTTTAATGTAAAAATAACAGCATAGGTCCTCTTTACTATCATAGTTCCCATAGTTTTTAGGGATCAACCGGGGATCAAACCAGCAACCTCCAGATTTAAAAGCAAACACTATAACCACTCGACTATCCATACAATATTATTACGACAATATTATATGGTTTTAGATGGATCTTTCTACAAAGCTGTCGTCTTGCGAGGTGCTCTCTTCCCCTTTGAAAGTCCCCATCAAAGATCTGACCGAGCCGGCGAAAATTCAATCTGCTAGACGAATCAACACGAGATTCGGAACCATGGTGATCGTACTACACGTCACCACATCTGCCGGCGAGGAGAGGGTGACATTTTTACCCTCGAGGTTCACCAGCCTCCTCACAGACGAAGATCTAGAATGTTTCACAAACTCTAAATTGTATAGTGTTAAATGTACGGGGATGGTGGGGAATTCCCCAAATGTGCTTATTTATAAACATTAGTTTTTAGCATGTTGTTCAGTAGTAGTAGTGCTCAGTAGTTTTTAACACTTCACTCAATTCTTTATAAATTAGTAATGTGTCTTGCTTGTAGAATAAATATTTGTAACATTATAACTGCGTTTTCAATTCCAAGTGCACCCTCAAAATAAGGGAGGGGGGTATTATATGGTATAATACTAAGCCAGTTCCTCTGGATACAAGTACAATACGATATAATACCTGAACCTGGGGGTGTCCTTCAGACACTCGGACAGTCCCAAACCCTGTCCTAAAGGGTGCACAACAAGTTTTCTATATACTATTTGCTAGGGACATGAAGTTTTTTTCGTTTGGCGAGAAGGTGAGGTTTTTTTTGTTTGGCGGGAAAATAAAAGTGAGGTTATGTAACTTGGCGGGAACCTACGCAATACGTTGTTTGGCGGGAATCGGCGGAGAAGAAGTAAGGTTTTTTTCGTTTAGCGCGAAAGTCACTTGGCGGGAAGGTGATTTTTTCGTTTGGCGCGAAAGTGAGGTTATATTACTTGGCAGGAAGGTGATTTTTTCGTCTGGCGCGAAAATAAATGTGAGGTTATGTTACTTGGCGGGAAGGAGAAGTTTTTTCGTTTAGCACGAAAGTGAGGTTATGTTTCTTGGCGGGAAGGTGAAGTTTTTTTCGTTTGGCGGGAACCTACGTATGCAATACGTAAAGTGAGGTTAGATGTTTGGCGCGAAAACAAAAGTGAGGTTAGACCACGTGGGACACCAGAGGGCGACCACGTGGGACAAAAGGGGGCATGGCCTAGGGGGAAGGGTGGGGATGAAATGCTGCTCTCTGATTGGTGGCCGCAAGAGCTGCTTTTCCTACTCTTGTACTCTCCTAAAGGCCTGCATTGGTTTGTAAACGTAGAAAATAAGGGCGTGGTATCCCGCGGGTGTATTGGTATTGGTCTTATTGTGTGGAGTACCTACTCAAGTTGCCGCCGGCGATAGGCATTGTTGAACTCCCTGCGGAAGTTACAATTGTCAATCAAAAGCAGCGAATTGAAGCTGGTATTGTGCTGCTAAAGATCGTCTACTCGTCTAACGATGCCAATAGAGCTGCTAGCTCACTTGGGACATGAGTTGGTGGTAACTTATAAACATTCGATCATCATTTTTTATCTTTTTGGTTCGTAGTTAAACTTGCAAGACACTCTCTACAGAACAAAAAAATAGTTTATTAGATAACTTACTAAAAGTAAGTTTTTCTTACATTTTAACCAAGGGACCATCATGACGTAGTTTACATTCATTTAAATTATTAGACTTTGATCCAAACTTAGATGTAAATTGTTCTACTGTTCTTAGAAATATTAACCTAGTAACATTTTTTTATTCATATGTGTATTGAAGAGAACCTTCGACCATATCTACTACTCTTTGATGGTCTTTCAGCCATTTTGCTATTATTGTTTCTGATTGTTTTGGGTTGAACATTGAATATTTTCAATTTTAAGAAATGATTGTTTAGCTTCTGTACCTTCTTAAATATATTGTAGAAAATGTAATACATTTTTTTCATCAATGACCACATGTTTCAAAGATCCTGTAAAGACTAATAAATGAAGATCTCTCAACCTGAAAACCTAATCAATATTCATTTAAAAAACGTATCAACAACTTCCATCAATTCCTGTAACCAAAATTAATTAATGAATGCTTTTAGGTTGTCAACCCAACCACAAATTACTTTCTCAGACGTCTACACGATGAGAGGCTATTTAATCAGCTGCAGGAAGGGTGTTTTTACATCATTCAAGCAATTAGCCTAACAGCTTGGTTACCCGAACACCTGTGGTCAGGTGATATGTGGAGGCAAAAACCCTTACAACCCCCAAACCCAAACCTTCCAAAAACCGTTGGTAACTTTGCTGTTGTTTTAAAATTATACTGCCAATTCACATACATAGGTTACAATAAGATATAAAAATAAGAAATAAATTTCGTGATTTACTCTTTGGGTCATGTTTATGTCATATTCACTCAAAGTTTTATAAAACTGTAGTAACATAAAACTGTTACTATTAAATATTGATAAGACACTTTGTTTTGGACATTTTCTTATCAAGTTGTAATTTTTTTATGGTTTTCTTTCAATGAAAAATATTGTTAAAAAACGTCACATTTGTCATAGTTTAAACTATGTTTTTTTTATTTTCCACGCGCTTATATACAAAAATATTCCCGTTCTATCAAGCAAAAACAGTATACAAAAAACATTTTTACAGCTATAATTATATTTCATACTTGTTAGTTACTTTTGCTTTTTGTCATCACATTTTTGTAACTTCTCAACTTAATAATCCTCTGATCTTAGTAATGGAAATGTTAATAATAAAATATTTGGTAGATAGCAATAATGGATTTTTCTTTGTTTGAAGTTCATTGTTGGTGATGGTGAGTTAATGTTGTTCAAAGGTTTATTGCGGACATTTTGATTTTGATTTTGATTGGATTTTTATGTGAATCCTGCTTTATGGCAAATTAATTCCGACGGTAAAACTTTGTTGTCAATGCTTTTGCAAAGATTTAAACCACCTCGTCGTCTCCTTTTTAAATACGCTCCCTTCCGACAATTTCTTGAATTCCTACAATGCCATTTACATACTGAAAGGTACGATTCGAAATAACTCTCGAAACGTTACGAAGCGATTTAAACGTCACCTGCGGTTTCTTTGCGAGTTGACGATTTGACTTGTAAATCTAGTGCCGAGGGACTCCCTATACTCCTGTGGGGAGCGGTTAGGGGCGCTTTTTGGGGGAGGTAATGTATGAAATGCTCAGTCCCTTAGCTTAAGTCAACAGTTGCCGTTGAGAGGACCAAATTGATTGAGGGATTGCTATTGTCCCCGCCCCAAGTCTCAAGTCAGTTTTCCCCCAGAATCTACCGTTTTCCACGTGCGGTGTTTTGAGCACGTGAGTGGAAAATGTACAACATATTCTATTAGCTTCAATTTTCAGTTTGTTTTCAGATAGATACATTTGTTCCGACAATATTTACAACACAACAAACAACAACAATATTTTAGTTGTAGTTGTACTGACGTTTTCCAGTTATGTAACCCTGCATTTTGTAAAAAGATATTCTTGATTTCTGAACAATTATTATGTGTTATAGTTGTTCTATTGTATTACTGTTAATTTCAAACAATGTTAGCTTTTATATTTAAGTTAATTTACCTTAAAAATAGCAAAAACCACAAAACAATTCAGGTTATTTTTGCATACTAGCCTACTACGTGATTATGTTTTGTTACATTGAATTGTTAATACTTTACACCCGAGTTTTATAGTTCCTCTTATTTGAAATATTGCTTAACACTTTATAATAAATATTTTTGTACTGGTCAGCTTTACAATTAATTAATATCCATTATTTCAAACCGGCTAAATTATGTTATTTACGTAATCTTTGCAAAGATCTTCCTCCAAAAATTTGGGTTTTTACTATTCGTGATGAAAAATATCCGCAAAAGATACTTACACAATTAACATAAATTACCGTCATCAAAAGTGCACTTCAAAACGAAGAGCTGATTAACTATTTTGTAATTTTTGGTAAAATAGCGTTTAATCAATTCTAAAAATCTGGCAATTTCCGGAGGGTTATCTTAAAACAATTATATAATCGTTGCAAACGGAATTTATTGTGCAATCGACGCCGTGTCTCTTATGTTAGCAATACCAGCAAAACTCTTAAACAGGTGATTTGCATGACAATCATTGTTTGGTATAATAAGAAAAATATGTACATAGAATGAAATTAATCAGTCTTAATTAGGCTAATTTTTAAAGTGCTAAACAATGTTGAATTGCTGTCACAGACCTTAGTGAAGCTGAAGAGATGTTTGGTTTGGGGTACCCCACCTGACTTGAAGCACTGGGCAATGGCGGCGTCGACGAGGACTGTCCATGTACACGTTGACCTACTTGCACTATTACAATTGTCCGTTAAATAAACAAAAAATAATTTCTTCTTGGGATAAAAACAAAACTATTGTCACTTCTATTAGCACTGTACAGACTGATTAATTTAAAAAAAAAAAGGTAAAAATTGCGGGATGTTGAAAAGATGATGCGGATATACGATAGTAAATATGGTGATAGTTCAGCGGCGGACGACAGTGGACTGCGTCGTTTGGAAAGATATCAGTGTTGAGGGCAAAGGCCGCATACCTTCGTTAGCGGCTGAATAGCGGAAAATTACTTGGGCTAGGTTTTGTTTGAAACGGAAGAATATAAATATGGACTCGATTTAAAAATCATGAAACCTAAAATATCCAACATATCGCCCCCCTTGAACCAACCTGGTTCAATGAAAAAACTGAAAAATGGGAAAAGACAAATGAAAATAAATTGAAAGGGGGTGAAAGGGAATGCTTAGGAATTAATTGGTAGGAAGAAGGGAAACTTTGACGGTTGGCCGACTGAAGTTCCCTGTAGCGGTGCGTAGATGGACCACTCGTACAATTCCGTCTGCTCCTGGAGATACTGCGGTGATTCTTGCAAGTTTCCATTGTAGGGGAGGAGTGTTAGGCTCATGAATAACAACAAGGTCACCAATCTTGAGGTTCTCTGTTTTACTCGTCCACTTAGAGTGATGCTGTAGAGTATGCAGATACTCTTGGGACCATCGAGTCCAGATGTGTTGAGAGAATGCCTGAACTAATTGCCATCTCCTCAAGCGGTTACAAGAAGTTTCATCATATTGAGGTTCAACCATGGATTTCAGAGGTCCACCAGTTAAAAAGTGTCCTGGGGTTAGAGACTCTAAGTCATTCGGATCTCCAGAGAGAGGGGTAAGCGGTCTTGAATTTAATATTGCTTCGACACGTGACACGAGAGTTATGAATTCTTCATAAGTCAGGATTTGGCCACCGATTACTCTATGAAGGTGATGCTTAGCACTCCTAACAGCTCGTTCCCACAAGCCACCTTGATGAGGCGCGTGTGGAGGCAGAAATTTGAAAGAAATGTTGTTTTCTTCAGCAAAACGGTGAGTTACTGGATTGCAAAGGAGGTTGTTAAAACATTTGTGAAGTGCAGCAGCTTCTCCGACAAAGTTGGTTCCACAATCACTATGAATTTCCTTCACTGAACCACGTCTGGAAATAAAACGTGTAAGAGCTGCTATATAAGCTTCTGAGGACAAATCCGACACAACTTCTAAGTGTACGGCTTTCGTTGCAAAGCAGACAAATAGACAAAGATAAACTTTAATAGGCTGAAGCCTTTTTAGGACATACAATTTCACTGTAAATGGTCCGGCATAGTCGACTCCAGTAACATTAAAAGGTCGGGTTGCTACCACTCTTGGGGAAGGTAAGTCTCCCATCAATGGTGTGTTTGGCTTAGGTTTCATTCTGAAACATCTCAGGCGTTTAAAAATCCTGGAGCGTATGATACTACGAGCAGAAAGTATCCAATATTTCTCACGAAGAACAGCTTGGAGTTGTGTTGGTCCACAGTGAAGAAAGATGCGATGATGATAATCAATTATCAAATTTACAACAAAATGATCCTTTGGTAAGATAATTTGATGCTTGGCGCTGTACGGCAACTCAGAATGTTTCAGTCGTCCTCCAACTCTTAACAAACCTTCATCATCCATAAACGGTGAAAGGCGTTGAATGCGAGAAGAACACACATTCTTCTTTGACAGGGAATTAATATCCTCAGAGAAACTCTCTCTTTGAACAAGCCAACAAATCCGTTTGTTCGATACTTCTAACTCTTCAAGTGTGAGAGAATGAGTAATCCTTTGCTTAGTTTTCAAGCAGGAAATAAAACGTAAAACGTAGCCCATGACATGAAGTAGTTTAGTCCATGAAGAGAATTTATTGATAAACTTCAGATCTTGATCTTCAGCTATCGTAAGAAGATTTAGTGTTGTGGTTTTAATTTCTGGGAGTTCCTCTTCGGGAAGATGACTCGATGGTTGAGGCCATGAATCAGATGAACTCTTAAGCCATGTGGGTCCAGACCACCAGAGCTTGTTATGAATAAGAAGAGATGGGGTTAATCCTCTAGAGGCAACATCAGCGGGGTTTTCAAGAGTAGAAATGTGTTTCCATATGCAGGAAGGGGTCAATTCTTGAATCTGTGCAACACGATTTGCAACATATAACTTCAAACGATGAGAAGGGGTGTGAATCCATGAAAGAGCCACAGTGGAGTCACTCCAAGCGGTAACAGAATCTATCTTGTAGCGATCTGAGAGTTGATCAACACAGTAGTGTAACAGTTTGGCTAAAATATGTGCTCCGCACAGTTCAAGGCGAGGAATCGTGATACGTTTCAGGGGTGCCACACGTGACTTGGCTATTAATAAGTTGACATATATACTGCCTTGCGGGTTCTCAGTTCGTAGATAAACACATCCAGCAAAACCGAGTTCACTTGCATCTGAAAATCCATGCAACTGAATATTAACCGCATCACTCAGAGATATGTACCTGCCAATCTCCAAATTTTCAATCTCAGGAAGTTCGTTGACAAAAGTTGACCATCTGTCGATAATATCACTAGGAAGAGTATTATCCCAATCTAGGCCTAGTGACCATATATGCTGCATGAGAGCCTTAGCCCAAAAAATAACAGGGGTAAGCATGCCTGTTACATCATAAATCTTAGCGATGGAAGACAAAATTGCTCTTTTGGTAAAAATCAATGGAGCTTCAGAAATTGCATATGAGAATGTGTCTGAGTGTGGATTCCACTTCAGTCCAAGAATACTAACACAAGGTGAGTCAGTTGATAAGCAGTGTTGAGGGGGTAAATTTTCCAATATTTGGCTATTGTTAGACGCCCATTTGCGAAGTTCAAAGCCTCCTTTTCGTAAAAGGTTTATTACATCTTGCTGTAATTTTGCAGCTTCTTCAACAGTATCGCTGCCTAGTAGCGCATCGTCTACGTAAATTTGTCGTTTAAGTGCATGAGCAGCAAGTTCATGATTCTTTCCTTCATCATGAATTAATTGTTGTATTACTCGATTAGCCAAAAATGGCGAAGAAGTCATACCATAAGTAACGGTTGTCAACTGAAAAACTCGAAGCGGCTGTGACATTTCTTCTCTCCAATAGATGAGTTGAAAACGTTGGTCTTGTTCATGAATAGAGATCATACGGAACATCTGTTTGATATCACAAGCAAAGGCGATCCTATTTTGACGAAAACGTAGAATTATGTCTGTTATTTAATTATGTAACTTGGGTCCTTGATGCTGTAGACTGTTAAGTGTTACACCAGTTGAAGTTTGAGAGGACGCATTAAATACAACACGTATCTTTCCATCCTTAAAGACACCGTGGTGTGGTAAGAAGCAATGATATTGGTTATTTAGATCAAATAAGTTTGAGGGTTTCATTTGACCAGAGGATTCGTAGTCATTCATAAATTCAATGTACTTTTCTTTGAAATCAGGTTGCGATTGAAACTTACGTTCAAGCGATTTGAAAGTTTGTAAAGCAACTGTAGAAGAATTTCCTAGTTTTACTGGATTTTCTTTGAACGGTAAACAACAAACATATCTTCCCGTCTCGTCACGAGAGTGAGTTTTCAAAAAATGATCTTCACATTCCATTTCCTCTGGGGATAGCTTAGAACAAGCAGGTGGTTCTTCCAATGCCCAAAATCGCTGAAGTGTTTCATGAAGTGTAAGATCATTGATGGAAAGTAAAGTCGTCAATCCACTGAAGGTTTGGCCGTCTTGTGAAGTAGGCACGTTCCCAAGGACAACATATCCAAAAATAGTGTTTATAGTGTATGGCATACGATCACCAAGACTGGTGGCAGATCCAATAATAGTTTGAGCAAACAGATCCGCACCGATGAGCAAATGTCCAGGAGTGTCGAAGTTGGGATCGGCAAGTGCGTATTCTTTGATTTGAGCCTTTATTTCAGAAGATATCTTGACACTAGGCATATCATTGGTAATTCTATCAAGTATGAGGACAGGATGTGCCGTAGCAAGTGTTTTCCCGTTAAGCGAAGAAATATTTACAAAGGAAAGTCCCTTAGGCTTTATTCGAGCTGAGGCAATGCCCTTTATCTCGTGAACGCCAACAGACGAACGCTGAATGTGAATCATACTGGCACAGTGTTCAGATATTATACTCGTTTGTGATGCACTATAAAGCACAGCTCGGACAATAATATTATGACCATTCGAGGTAGAAATTTTTACCAATGCAGTGGCAAGAAGTACAGTACAGTTGTGGCTGGCAGCACCAGTGTCTACATGAGCAGAGAGTGTATTTGATTCAAATCCTTGCGGTACAGGAGCCTTCAATTGTGTTGTGGAATTGGCCTGAGTCTTATTCGAGGGCTTAACAGATTTTTTCATTATAGGCTGGTCCGTTTTGTAAAAATGCAGTAGCGTATGGTGTCGCTTAAAACAAACTCGACACGAACTGGATGACTTACATGAGCCTAAGAAATGTCGTCCTAAACAATTAACACATAGGCTATTGTTCTTAATGAAGTTGAACCTATCGTGTGGTGATAAGGCACCAAAAACATCACAGCGAAAAATGTTATGCGATGCTCCATTGCAGTAAGCACAAGTATGAGCTTGTTCATTGTCATTAGAAGAAAGCATTACAACTTTGCTTGGCTTGGGACTAGCGGTTTGCCTACCTAGATAAGGCATGTTCTTACTACTTCCATAGTTTTTTAACTGAAGGGAAGAATTAGCATGTGAGGTCGAGCCTAAGTTAGCCGCCTCTCTGTAAGAACACTCATTTTCCAGAAAGTTTATTATTTCTGTGACAGAAGGAACCTGTTTTGAGTCATCTCGTTTTTGTTCAAAATCTGAACGCATAGCGGAATCAAGCTTTCTCAAAATATGTGTACTTAAGATCAGGTTGTCATCAGTTATGTTATGGCCAAGTGCTTTAAGAGCTTGCTGATTTCCATTAAAAATTGAAATAAAATTCCTAAGTTGTGTAACATTAGGCTTAGTAAGCTGCGGTAGGTCCAAGATGTTAGTAGAATGTAATGAAATCAAGAGCCTTGTATTGTGGTACCTCTTAAGCAGGGTTTGCCAAGCAATTACATAATTAGCACTATTTAGTGGTATAGACTTAACTAAGTTCAAAGGTTCATCTGAAAGACAGCTTATGAGATATGAGAATTTCTCAACATTAGAAATTGTTTTATTATTATGTACAGTACTTTCAAACAGGCCATGAAATGAGACCCATTGCTCAGGATTGCCAGAGAATGTTGGCAGTTTGATTTGCGGCAATTTCACAGTCAGATTAACTGTAGGAGTAGTAGGGCCTACCTCGGAAGTAGAGTCATTTAGGCGTGACTCTTCAAGTTTAACTGGTGGAAGTAACAAACTACAGTTTGACTGAATCTCAACAAAATAATCAGAAATTTTTTCTTGCAGTGAAGTAATTTTATCATCTTGAATATCTTCAGGAGTGGGAGTAGTTTGAAAAAGTTTATTTACTATTCTCTCAAATTCTGAGTGCTTGGTTATTGCACTTTAAAACAAGAGTTTAAGTTTAGCAATCTGTTGCTCGCTTAAAGTAGTCACAACCTGAGTTTCTTTCAATGCATTGACTTGTTTATTTATTGACTCAAGCCTAGCTTGAATAAGTTCACTCTGTTTGGTGAAGGAAGAAAACCTCATGTTGAAAGAAAATTAAACATAGGAAATATTCAGCACAAAACAAATCTGCAGTAATGATAAGACAATAAAATATAATTTGACTTTCCTCAATTTAATCAAATTCTCAAATGCACAAGTTAGGCCTATAGTCTATGCTTAGGCTATGGGTAGCACAGGCAAAAGCAACACTGCATAGGTAGTACAACTTAATGGTGTGCTATCAAATACATAATAATAAGAGATGCTTTCTTAACAAAATAGGTTAACTATTTATACCAATAATCCAAACTATTTTGTGGCTTAAATAGTTTAAGAAATATTTCCAAGTATATGTGCAGTATAACTTACTTGTCGTAATCTATCATCAGCAAAATATTCACATAGGTATTTCTCATATTAATCCAGTGCACATTAAAACCATTGAAAATAATATCAGTTATATTATTTGTTTACTTATTAACTGCAATGATAATTATTTGAATCAGTCAATAAGTTCGAAATCAAAGTCAATCTTGAGTAGATTTGAGGTTATTCTGACTATCACTCAAATGTAGTAATGTAAACAAAAATCTGACAAGCTGACAGCTAAAGTGAACTGACAGGCTGACAAGCGATGCGGTAGTGAAGTCTTGATATTTGTAGCCGTAGACTCGACGTCGTAGATGGCTGTGGCAGTGACGTAGCGGTTAGCGGACAGGAAATTCCAGGAAGGAATATTGGAATAGTCTATTTGAAACAGGAACAGGAATGTCAATTTGGACTCACAATCGTACAGGAAAAGGAGCACAAATACAAAATGGCGGAATGAGCAAAATTATTCCACGCAATGAGAAACGAAATCGAAATGAAATACCATTCAGCTAGAATACGTAAAAAATGAAGTGATATTACAAGTATTCGTGGTAGGAATAAATAAAATTATGTTCTAACCAGAAACTGGTAAAATAATCCGGTTCGATGAGGCCCAAAAAATGTTTGGTATAATAAGAAAAATATGTACATAGAATGAAATTAATCAGTCTTAATTAGGCTAATTTTTAAAGTGCTAAACAATGTTGAATTGCTGTCACAGACCTTAGTGAAGCTGAAGAGATGTTTGGTTTGGGGTACCCCACCTGACTTGAAGCACTGGGCAATGGCGGCGTCGACGAGGACTGTCCATGTACACGTTGACCTACTTGCACTATTACAATTGTCCGTTAAATAAACAAAAAATAATTTCTTCTTGGGATAAAAACAAAACTATTGTCACTTCTATTAGCACTGTACAGACTGATTAATTTAAAGAAAAAAAAGGTAAAAATTGCGGGATGTTGAAAAGATGATGCGGATATACGATAGTAAATATGGTGATAGTTCAGCGGCGGACGACAGTGGACTGCGTCGTTTGGAAAGATATCAGTGTTGAGGGCAAAGGCCGCATACCTTCGTTATCGCGAAGAGCGGCTGAATAGCGGAAAATTACTTGGGCTAGGTTTTGTTTGAAACGGAAGAATATAAATATGGACTGGATTTAAAAATCATGAAACCTAAAATATCCAACAATCATAGTGCGGAGCCTTTGGCGAATTTCCAACCGAGCTTTGAATTCCAATTGTATTCTTTTTTTAGCTATAAAAAGTATTAAAAACTCCTACCCAATATAAGTGCTATTTCTTTAACTACTATAGTAGTGCCGTTCAAAAGCTACATTAAATATATTTCAATATAATATATTTATTTGATCCCCTGATGCAGCTACAATCAGTTAGTTACTTACTGTACAAACATTAGCTAGGTTCCTGTTGTACTAAATGACTCTGTATTGTATGAATGATGTGTATATTGATCCCCTGATGCAGCTTAATACAATCAGTCAGTTACTTATATTGTACAGGCATTAGCTACGTTCCTGTTGTACTAAATGGCTCTGTATTGTATGAATGATGTGCATATTGAACCCATGATGAACCTATGATTCATCTATGATGCATCAATGATCCATCTTTGATGCATCTATGATGCATCAATGATCCATCTTTGATGCATCTATGATGCATCTATGATTCATCTATGATGCATCAATGATCCATCTTTGATGCATCTATGATGCATCAATGATCCATCCTTTGATGCATCTATGATGCATCTATGATTCATCTATGATGCATCAATGATCCATCTTTGATGCATCTCTGATGCATCAATGATCCATCTTTGATGCATCTATGATTCATCTTTGATGCATCTATGATTCATCTATGATGCACCAATGATCCATCTTTGATGCATCTATGATGCATCTATGATTCATCTATGATGCATCAATGATCCATCTATGATTCATCTATGATGCATCAATGATCCATCTATGATGCATCTATGATTCATCTATGATGCATCAATGATCCATCTTTGATGCATCTATGATGCATCTATGATTCATCTATGATGCATCAATGATCCATCTATGATTCATCTATGATGCATCAATGATCCATCTTTGATGCATCTATGATGCATCAATGATCCATCTTTGATGCATCTATGATGCATCTATGATTCATCTATGATGCATCAATGATCCATCTTTGATGCATCTATGATGCATCAATGATCCGCATCTATGATTCATCTATGATGCATCAATGATCCATCTTTGATGCATCTATGATGCATCAATGATCCATCTTTGATGCATCTATGATGCATCTATGATTCATCTATGATGCATCAATGATCCATCTTTGATGCATCTATGATGCATCAAGGATCCATCTTTGATGCATCTATGATGCATCTATGATTCATCTATGATGCATCAATGATCCATCTTTGATGCATCTATGATGCATCAATGATCCATCTTTGATGCATCTATGATGCATCAATGATCCATCTTTGATGCATCTATGATGCATCAATGATCCATCTTTGATGCATCTATGATGCATCTATGATTCATCTATGATGCATCAATGATCCATCCTTTGATGCATCTATGATGCATCTATGATTCATCTATGATGCATCAATGATCCATCTTTGATGCATCTATGATGCATCTATGATGCATCAATGATCCATCCTTTGATGCATCTATGATGCATCTATGATTCATCTATGATGCATCAATGATCCATCTTTGATGCATCTATGATGCATCTATGATTCATCTATGATGCATCAATGATCCATCTATGATGCATCTATGTTCCATCTATGATGCATCTATGTTCCATCTATGATGCATTCCATCTATGACGCATCTATGTTCCATCTATGAAGCATCTATGATGTATCTATGATGAATCTATGATGCATCTATGATGCATCTATGATCCATCTATGATGCATCTATGATGCATCTATGATTCATCTATGATGCATCAATGATCCATCTTTGATGCATCTATGATGCATCAATGATCCATCCTTTGATGCATCTATGATTCATCTATGATGCATCAATGATCCATCTTTGATGCATCTATGATGCATCAATGATCCATCTTTGATGCATCTATGATGCATCTATGATTCATCTATGATGCATCTATGATTCATCTATGATGCATCAATGATCCATCTTTGATGCATCTATGATGCATCAATGATCCATCTTTGATGCATCTATGATGGATCTATGATTCATCTATGATGCATCAATGATCCATCTTTGATGCATCTATGATGCATCAATGATCCATCCTTTGATGCATCTATGATGCATCTATGATTCATCTATGATGCATCAATGATCCATCTTTGATGCATCTATGATGCATCAATGATCCATCTTTGATGCATCTATGATGCATCAATGATCCATCTTTGATGCATCTATGATGCATCTATGATTCATTTATGATGCATCAATGATCCATCTTTGATGCATCTATGATGCATCAATGATCCATCCTTTGATGCATCTATGATGCATCTATGATTCATCTATGATGCATCAATGATCCATCTTTGATGCATCTATGATGCATCAATGATCCTGTAATGTAAAAATAACAGCATAGGTCCTCTTTACTATCATAGTTCCCATAGTTTTTAGGGATCAACCGGGGATCAAACCAGCAACCTCCAGATTTAAAAGCAAACACTATAACCACTCGACTATCCATACAATATTATTACGACAATATTATATGGTTTTAGATGGATCTTTCTACAAAGCTGTCGTCTTGCGAGGTGCTCTCTTCCCCTTTGAAAGTCCCCATCAAAGATCTGACCGAGCCGGCGAAAATTCAATCTGCTAGACGAATCAACACGAGATTCGGAACCATGGTGATCGTACTACACGTCACCACATCTGCCGGCGAGGAGAGGGTGACATTTTTACCCTCGAGGTTCACCAGCCTCCTCACAGACGAAGATCTAGAATGTTTCACAAACTCTAAATTGTATAGTGTTAAATGTACGGGGATGGTGGGGAATTCCCCAAATGTGCTTATTTATAAACATTAGTTTTTAGCATGTTGTTCAGTAGTAGTAGTGCTCAGTAGTTTTTAACACTTCACTCAATTCTTTATAAATTAGTAATGTGTCTTGCTTGTAGAATAAATATTTGTAACATTATAACTGCGTTTTCAATTTCAAGTGCACCCTCAAAATAAGGGAGGGGGGTATTATATGGTATAATACTAAGCCAGTTCCTCTGGATACAAGTACAATACGATATAATACCTGAACCTGGGGGTGTCCTTCAGACACTCGGACAGTCCCAAACCCTGTCCTAAAGGGTGCACAACAAGTTTTCTATATACTATTTGCTAGGGACATGAAGTTTTTTTCGTTTGGCGAGAAGGTGAGGTTTTTTTTGTTTGGCGGGAAAATAAAAGTGAGGTTATGTAACTTGGCGGGAACCTACGCAATACGTTGTTTGGCGGGAATCGGCGGAGAAGAAGTAAGGTTTTTTTCGTTTAGCGCGAAAGTCACTTGGCGGGAAGGTGATTTTTTCGTTTGGCGCGAAAGTAAGGTTATATTACTTGGCAGGAAGGTGATTTTTTCGTCTGGCGCGAAAATAAATGTGAGGTTATGTTACTTGGCGGGAAGGAGAAACTTTTTCGTTTAGCACGAAAGTGAGGTTATGTTTCTTGGCGGGAAGGTGAAGTTTTTTTCGTTTGGCGGGAACCTACGTATGCAATACGTAAAGTGAGGTTAGATGTTTGGCGCGAAAACAAAAGTGAGGTTAGACCACGTGGGACACCAAAGGGCGACCACGTGGGACAAAAGGGGGCATGGCCTAGGGGGAAGGGTGGGGATGAAATGCTGCTCTCTGATTGGTGGCCGCAAGAGCTGCTTTTCCTACTCTTGTACTCTCCTAAAGGCCTGCATTGGTTTGTAAACGTAGAAAATAAGGGCGTGGTATCCCGCGGGTGTATTGGTATTGGTCTTATTGTGTGGAGTACCTACTCAAGTTGCCGCCGGCGATAGGCATTGTTGAACTCCCTGCGGAAGTTACAATTGTCAATCAAAAGCAGCGAATTGAAGCTGGTATTGTGCTGCTAAAGATCGTCTACTCGTCTAACGATGCCAATAGAGCTGCTAGCTCACTTGGGACATGAGTTGGTGGTAACTTATAAACATTCGATCATCATTTTTTATCTTTTTGGTTCGTAGTTAAACTTGCAAGACACTCTCTACAGAACAAAAAAATAGTTTATTAGATAACTTACTAAAAGTAAGTTTTTCTTACATTTTAACCAAGGGACCATCATGACGTAGTTTACATTCATTTAAATTATTAGACTTTGATCCAAACTTAGATGTAAATTGTTCTACTGTTCTTAGAAATATTAACCTAGTAACATTTTTTTATTCATATGTGTATTGAAGAGAACCTTCGACCATATCTACTACTCTTTGATGGTCTTTCAGCCATTTTGCTATTATTGTTTCTGATTGTTTTGGGTTGAACATTGAATATTTTCAATTTTAAGAAATGATTGTTTAGCTTCTGTACCTTCTTAAATATATTGTAGAAAATGTAATATATTTTTTTCATCAATGACCACATGTTTCAAAGATCCTGTAAAGACTAATAAATGAAGATCTCTCAACCTGAAAACCTAATCAATATTCATTTAAAAAACGTATCAACAACTTCCATCAATTCCTGTAACCAAAATTAATTAATGAATGCTTTTAGGTTGTCAACCCAACCACAAATTACTTTCTCAGACGTCTACACGATGAGAGGCTATTTAATCAGCTGCAGGAAGGGTGTTTTTACATCATTCAAGCAATTAGCCTAACAGCTTGGTTACCCGAACACCTGTGGTCAGGTGATATGTGGAGGCAAAAACCCTTACAACCCCCAAACCCAAACCTTCCAAAAACCGTTGGTAACTTTGCTGTTGTTTTAAAATTATACTGCCAATTCACATACATAGGTTACAATAAGATATAAAAATAAGAAATAAATTTCGTGATTTACTCTTTGGGTCATGTTTATGTCATATTCACTCAAAGTTTTATAAAACTGTAGTAACATAAAACTGTTACTATTAAATATTGATAAGACACTTTGTTTTGGACATTTTCTTATCAAGTTGTAATTTTTTTATGGTTTTCTTTCAATGAAAAATATTGTTAAAAAACGTCACATTTGTCATAGTTTAAACTATGTTTTTTTTATTTTCCACGCGCTTATATACAAAAATATTCCCGTTCTATCAAGCAAAAACAGTATACAAAAAACATTTTTACAGCTATAATTATATTTCATACTTGTTAGTTACTTTTGCTTTTTGTCATCACATTTTTGTAACTTCTCAACTTAATAATCCTCTGATCTTAGTAATGGAAATGTTAATAATAAAATATTTGGTAGATAGCAATATTGGATTTTTCTTTGTTTGAAGTTCATTGTTGGTGATGGTGAGTTAATGTTGTTCAAAGGTTTATTGCGGACATTTTGATTTTGATTTTGATTGGATTTTTATGTGAATCCTGCTTTATGGCAAATTAATTCCGACGGTAAAACTTTGTTGTCAATGCTTTTGCAAAGATTTAAACCACCTCGTCGTCTCCTTTTTAAATACGCTCCCTTCCGACAATTTCTTGAATTCCTACAATGCCATTTACATACTGAAAGGTACGATTCGAAATAACTCTCGAAACGTTACGAAGCGATTTAAACGTCACCTGCGGTTTCTTTGCGAGTTGACGATTTGACTTGTAAATCTAGTGCCGAGGGACTCCCTATACTCCTGTGGGGAGCGGTTAGGGGCGCTTTTTGGGGGAGGTAATGTATGAAATGCTCAGTCCCTTAGCTTAAGTCAACAGTTGCCGTTGAGAGGACCAAATTGATTGAGGGATTGCTATTGTCCCCGCCCCAAGTCTCAAGTCAGTTTTCCCCCAGAATCTACCGTTTTCCACGTGCGGTGTTTTGAGCACGTGAGTGGAAAATGTACAACATTATTCTATTAGCTTCAATTTTCAGTTTGTTTTCAGATAGATACATTTGTTCCGACAATATTTACAACACAACAAACAACAACAATATTTTAGTTGTAGTTGTACTGACGTTTTCCAGTTATGTAACCCTGCATTTTGTAAAAAGATATTCTTGATTTCTGAACAATTATTATGTGTTATAGTTGTTCTATTGTATTACTGTTAATTTCAAACAATGTTAGCTTTTATATTTAAGTTAATTTACCTTAAAAATAGCAAAAACCACAAAACAATTCAGGTTATTTTTGCATACTAGCCTACTACGTGATTATGTTTTGTTACATTGAATTGTTAATACTTTACACCCGAGTTTTATAGTTCCTCTTATTTGAAATATTGCTTAACACTTTATAATAAATATTTTTGTACTGGTCAGCTTTACAATTAATTAATATCCATTATTTCAAACCGGCTAAATTATGTTATTTACGTAATCTTTGCAAAGATCTTCCTCCAAAAATTTGGGTTTTTACTATTCGTGATGAAAAATATCCGCAAAAGATACTTACACAATTAACATAAATTACCGTCATCAAAAGTGCACTTCAAAACGAAGAGCTGATTAACTATTTTGTAATTTTTGGTAAAATAGCGTTTAATCAATTCTAAAAATCTGGCAATTTCCGGAGGGTTATCTTAAAACAATTATATAATCGTTGCAAACGGAATTTATTGTGCAATCGACGCCGTGTCTCTTATGTTAGCAATACCAGCAAAACTCTTAAACAGGTGATTTGCATGACAATCATTGTTTGGTATAATAAGAAAAATATGTACATAGAATGAAATTAATCAGTCTTAATTAGGCTAATTTTTAAAGTGCTAAACAATGTTGAATTGCTGTCACAGACCTTAGTGAAGCTGAAGAGATGTTTGGTTTGGGGTACCCCACCTGACTTGAAGCACTGGGCAATGGCGGCGTCGACGAGGACTGTCCATGTACACGTTGACCTACTTGCACTATTACAATTGTCCGTTAAATAAACAAAAAATAATTTCTTCTTGGGATAAAAACAAAACTATTGTCACTTCTATTAGCACTGTACAGACTGATTAATTTAAAGAAAAAAAAGGTAAAAATTGCGGGATGTTGAAAAGATGATGCGGATATACGATAGTAAATATGGTGATAGTTCAGCGGCGGACGACAGTGGACTGCGTCGTTTGGAAAGATATCAGTGTTGAGGGCAAAGGCCGCATACCTTCGTTAGCGGCTGAATAGCGGAAAATTACTTGGGCTAGGTTTTGTTTGAAACGGAAGAATATAAATATGGACTCGATTTAAAAATCATGAAACCTAAAATATCCAACATATCGCCCCCCTTGAACCAACCTGGTTCAATGAAAAAACTGAAAAATGGGAAAAGACAAATGAAAATAAATTGAAAGGGGGTGAAAGGGAATGCTTAGGAATTAATTGGTAGGAAGAAGGGAAACTTTGACGGTTGGCCGACTGAAGTTCCCTGTAGCGGTGCGTAGATGGACCACTCGTACAATTCCGTCTGCTCCTGGAGATACTGCGGTGATTCTTGCAAGTTTCCATTGTAGGGGAGGAGTGTTAGGCTCATGAATAACAACAAGGTCACCAATCTTGAGGTTCTCTGTTTTACTCGTCCACTTAGAGTGATGCTGTAGAGTATGCAGATACTCTTGGGACCATCGAGTCCAGATGTGTTGAGAGAATGCCTGAACTAATTGCCATCTCCTCAAGCGGTTACAAGAAGTTTCATCATATTGAGGTTCAACCATGGATTTCAGAGGTCCACCAGTTAAAAAGTGTCCTGGGGTTAGAGACTCTAAGTCATTCGGATCTCCAGAGAGAGGGGTAAGCGGTCTTGAATTTAATATTGCTTCGACACGTGACACGAGAGTTATGAATTCTTCATAAGTCAGGATTTGGCCACCGATTACTCTATGAAGGTGATGCTTAGCACTCCTAACAGCTCGTTCCCACAAGCCACCTTGATGAGGCGCGTGTGGAGGCAGAAATTTGAAAGAAATGTTGTTTTCTTCAGCAAAACGGTGAGTTACTGGATTGCAAAGGAGGTTGTTAAAACATTTGTGAAGTGCAGCAGCTGCTCCGACAAAGTTGGTTCCACAATCACTATGAATTTCCTTCACTGAACCACGTCTGGAAATAAAACGTGTAAGAGCTGCTATATAAGCTTCTGAGGACAAATCCGACACAACTTCTAAGTGTACGGCTTTCGTTGCAAAGCAGACAAATAGACAAAGATAAACTTTAATAGGCTGAAGCCTTTTTAGGACATACAATTTCACTGTAAATGGTCCGGCATAGTCGACTCCAGTAACATTAAAAGGTCGGGTTGCTACCACTCTTGGGGAAGGTAAGTCTCCCATCAATGGTGTGTTTGGCTTAGGTTTCATTCTGAAACATCTCAGGCGTTTAAAAATCCTGGAGCGTATGATACTACGAGCAGAAAGTATCCAATATTTCTCACGAAGAACAGCTTGGAGTTGTGTTGGTCCACAGTGAAGAAAGATGCGATGATGATAATCAATTATCAAATTTACAACAAAATGATCCTTTGGTAAGATAATTTGATGCTTGGCGCTGTACGGCAACTCAGAATGTTTCAGTCGTCCTCCAACTCTTAACAAACCTTCATCATCCATAAACGGTGAAAGGCGTTGAATGCGAGAAGAACACACATTCTTCTTTGACAGGGAATTAATATCCTCAGAGAAACTCTCTCTTTGAACAAGCCAACAAATCCGTTTGTTCGATACTTCTAACTCTTCAAGTGTGAGAGAATGAGTAATCCTTTGCTTAGTTTTCAAGCAGGAAATAAAACGTAAAACGTAGCCCATGACATGAAGTAGTTTAGTCCATGAAGAGAATTTATTGATAAACTTCAGATCTTGATCTTCAGCTATCGTAAGAAGATTTAGTGTTGTGGTTTTAATTTCTGGGAGTTCCTCTTCGGGAAGATGACTCGATGGTTGAGGCCATGAATCAGATGAACTCTTAAGCCATGTGGGTCCAGACCACCAGAGCTTGTTATGAATAAGAAGAGATGGGGTTAATCCTCTAGAGGCAACATCAGCGGGGTTTTCAAGAGTAGAAATGTGTTTCCATATGCAGGAAGGGGTCAATTCTTGAATCTGTGCAACACGATTTGCAACATATAACTTCAAACGATGAGAAGGGGTGTGAATCCATGAAAGAGCCACAGTGGAGTCACTCCAAGCGGTAACAGAATCTATCTTGTAGCGATCTGAGAGTTGATCAACACAGTAGTGTAACAGTTTGGCTAAAATATGTGCTCCGCACAGTTCAAGGCGAGGAATCGTGATACGTTTCAGGGGTGCCACACGTGACTTGGCTATTAATAAGTTGACATATATACTGCCTTGCGGGTTCTCAGTTCGTAGATAAACACATCCAGCAAAACCGAGTTCACTTGCATCTGAAAATCCATGCAACTGAATATTAACCGCATCACTCAGAGATATGTACCTGCCAATCTCCAAATTTTCAATCTCAGGAAGTTCGTTGACAAAAGTTGACCATCTGTCGATAATATCACTAGGAAGAGTATTATCCCAATCTAGGCCTAGTGACCATATATGCTGCATGAGAGCCTTAGCCCAAAAAATAACAGGGGTAAGCATGCCTGTTACATCATAAATCTTAGCGATGGAAGACAAAATTGCTCTTTTGGTAAAAATCAATGGAGCTTCAGAAATTGCATATGAGAATGTGTCTGAGTGTGGATTCCACTTCAGTCCAAGAATACTAACACAAGGTGAGTCAGTTGATAAGCAGTGTTGAGGGGGTAAATTTTCCAATATTTGGCTATTGTTAGACGCCCATTTGCGAAGTTCAAAGCCTCCTTTTCGTAAAAGGTTTATTACATCTTGCTGTAATTTTGCAGCTTCTTCAACAGTATCGCTGCCTAGTAGCGCATCGTCTACGTAAATTTGTCGTTTAAGTGCATGAGCAGCAAGTTCATGATTCTTTCCTTCATCATGAATTAATTGTTGTATTACTCGATTAGCCAAAAATGGCGAAGAAGTCATACCATAAGTAACGGTTGTCAACTGAAAAACTCGAAGCGGCTGTGACATTTCTTCTCTCCAATAGATGAGTTGAAAACGTTGGTCTTGTTCATGAATAGAGATCATACGGAACATCTGTTTGATATCACAAGCAAAGGCGATCCTATTTTGACGAAAACGTAGAATTATGTCTGTTATTTAATTATGTAACTTGGGTCCTTGATGCTGTAGACTGTTAAGTGTTACACCAGTTGAAGTTTGAGAGGACGCATTAAATACAACACGTATCTTTCCATCCTTAAAGACACCGTGGTGTGGTAAGAAGCAATGATATTGGTTATTTAGATCAAATAAGTTTGAGGGTTTCATTTGACCAGAGGATTCGTAGTCATTCATAAATTCAATGTACTTTTCTTTGAAATCAGGTTGCGATTGAAACTTACGTTCAAGCGATTTGAAAGTTTGTAAAGCAACTGTAGAAGAATTTCCTAGTTTTACTGGATTTTCTTTGAACGGTAAACAACAAACATATCTTCCCGTCTCGTCACGAGAGTGAGTTTTCAAAAAATGATCTTCACATTCCATTTCCTCTGGGGATAGCTTAGAACAAGCAGGTGGTTCTTCCAATGCCCAAAATCGCTGAAGTGTTTCATGAAGTGTAAGATCATTGATGGAAAGTAAAGTCGTCAATCCACTGAAGGTTTGGCCGTCTTGTGAAGTAGGCACGTTCCCAAGGACAACATATCCAAAAATAGTGTTTATAGTGTATGGCATACGATCACCAAGACTGGTGGCAGATCCAATAATAGTTTGAGCAAACAGATCCGCACCGATGAGCAAATGTCCAGGAGTGTCGAAGTTGGGATCGGCAAGTGCGTATTCTTTGATTTGAGCCTTTATTTCAGAAGATATCTTGACACTAGGCATATCATTGGTAATTCTATCAAGTATGAGGACAGGATGTGCCGTAGCAAGTGTTTTCCCGTTAAGCGAAGAAATATTTACAAAGGAAAGTCCCTTAGGCTTTATTCGAGCTGAGGCAATGCCCTTTATCTCGTGAACGCCAACAGACGAACGCTGAATGTGAATCATACTGGCACAGTGTTCAGATATTATACTCGTTTGTGATGCACTATCAAGCACAGCTCGGACAATAATATTATGACCATTCGAGGTAGAAATTTTTACCAATGCAGTGGCAAGAAGTACAGTACAGTTGTGGCTGGCAGCACCAGTGTCTACATGAGCAGAGAGTGTATTTGATTCAAATCCTTGCGGTACAGGAGCCTTCAATTGTGTTGTGGAATTGGCCTGAGTCTTATTCGAGGGCTTAACAGATTTTTTCATTATAGGCTGGTCCGTTTTGTAAAAATGCAGTAGCGTATGGTGTCGCTTAAAACAAACTCGACACGAACTGGATGACTTACATGAGCCTAAGAAATGTCGTCCTAAACAATTAACACATAGGCTATTGTTCTTAATGAAGTTGAACCTATCGTGTGGTGATAAGGCACCAAAAACATCACAGCGAAAAATGTTATGCGATGCTCCATTGCAGTAAGCACAAGTATGAGCTTGTTCATTGTCATTAGAAGAAAGCATTACAACTTTGCTTGGCTTGGGACTAGCGGTTTGCCTACCTAGATAAGGCATGTTCTTACTACTTCCATAGTTTTTTAACTGAAGGGAAGAATTAGCATGTGAGGTCGAGCCTAAGTTAGCCGCCTCTCTGTAAGAACACTCATTTTCCAGAAAGTTTATTATTTCTGTGACAGAAGGAACCTGTTTTGAGTCATCTCGTTTTTGTTCAAAATCTGAACGCATAGCGGAATCAAGCTTTCTCAAAATATGTGTACTTAAGATCAGGTTGTCATCAGTTATGTTATGGCCAAGTGCTTTAAGAGCTTGCTGATTTCCATTAAAAATTGAAATAAAATTCCTAAGTTGTGTAACATTAGGCTTAGTAAGCTGCGGTAGGTCCAAGATGTTAGTAGAATGTAATGAAATCAAGAGCCTTGTATTGTGGTACCTCTTAAGCAGGGTTTGCCAAGCAATTACATAATTAGCACTATTTAGTGGTATAGACTTAACTAAGTTCAAAGGTTCATCTGAAAGACAGCTTATGAGATATGAGAATTTCTCAACATTAGAAATTGTTTTATTATTATGTACAGTACTTTCAAACAGGCCATGAAATGAGACCCATTGCTCAGGATTGCCAGAGAATGTTGGCAGTTTGATTTGCGGCAATTTCACAGTCAGATTAACTGTAGGAGTAGTAGGGCCTACCTCGGAAGTAGAGTCATTTAGGCGTGACTCTTCAAGTTTAACTGGTGGAAGTAACAAACTACAGTTTGACTGAATCTCAACAAAATAATCAGAAATTTTTTCTTGCAGTGAAGTAATTTTATCATCTTGAATATCTTCAGGAGTGGGAGTAGTTTGAAAAAGTTTATTTACTATTCTCTCAAATTCTGAGTGCTTGGTTATTGCACTTTGAGACAAGAGTTTAAGTTTAGCAATCTGTTGCTCGCTTAAAGTAGTCACAACCTGAGTTTCTTTCAATGCATTGACTTGTTTATTTATTGACTCAAGCCTAGCTTGAATAAGTTCACTCTGTTTGGTGAAGGAAGAAAACCTCATGTTGAAAGAAAATTAAACATAGGAAATATTCAGCACAAAACAAATCTGCAGTAATGATAAGACAATAAAATATAATTTGACTTTCCTCAATTTAATCAAATTCTCAAATGCACAAGTTAGGCCTATAGTCTATGCTTAGGCTATGGGTAGCACAGGCAAAAGCAACACTGCATAGGTAGTACAACTTAATGGTGTGCTATCAAATACATAATAATAAGAGATGCTTTCTTAACAAAATAGGTTAACTATTTATACCAATAATCCAAACTATTTTGTGGCTTAAATAGTTTAAGAAATATTTCCAAGTTTATGTGCAGTATAACTTACTTGTCGTAATCTATCATCAGCAAAATATTCACATAGGTATTTCTCATATTAATCCAGTGCACATTAAAACCATTGAAAATAATATCAGTTATATTATTTGTTTACTTATTAACTGCAATGATAATTATTTGAATCAGTCAATAAGTTCGAAATCAAAGTCAATCTTGAGTAGATTTGAGGTTATTCTGACTATCACTCAAATGTAGTAATGTAAACAAAAATCTGACAAGCTGACAGCTAAAGTGAACTGACAGGCTGACAAGCGATGCGGTAGTGAAGTCTTGATATTTGTAGCCGTAGACTCGACGTCGTAGATGGCTGTGGCAGTGACGTAGCGGTTAGCGGACAGGAAATTCCAGGAAGGAATATTGGAATAGTCTATTTGAAACAGGAACAGGAATGTCAATTTGGACTCACAATCATACAGGAAAAGGAGCACAAATACAAAATGGCGGAATGAGCAAAATTATTCCACGCAATGAGAAACGAAATCGAAATGAAATACCATTCAGCTAGAATACGTAAAAAATGAAGTGATATTACAAGTATTCGTGGTAGGAATAAATAAAATTATGTTCTAACCAGAAACTGGTAAAATAATCCGGTTCGATGAGGCCCAAAAAATGTTTGGTATAATAAGAAAAATATGTACATAGAATGAAATTAATCAGTCTTAATTAGGCTAATTTTTAAAGTGCTAAACAATGTTGAATTGCTGTCACAGACCTTAGTGAAGCTGAAGAGATGTTTGGTTTGGGGTACCCCACCTGACTTGAAGCACTGGGCAATGGCGGCGTCGACGAGGACTGTCCATGTACACGTTGACCTACTTGCACTATTACAATTGTCCGTTAAATAAACAAAAAATAATTTCTTCTTGGGATAAAAACAAAACTATTGTCACTTCTATTAGCACTGTACAGACTGATTAATTTAAAGAAAAAAAGGTAAAAATTGCGGGATGTTGAAAAGATGATGCGGATATACGATAGTAAATATGGTGATAGTTCAGCGGCGGACGACAGTGGACTGCGTCGTTTGGAAAGATATCAGTGTTGAGGGCAAAGGCCGCATACCTTCGTTATCGCGAAGAGCGGCTGAATAGCGGAAAATTACTTGGGCTAGGTTTTGTTTGAAACGGAAGAATATAAATATGGACTGGATTTAAAAATCATGAAACCTAAAATATCCAACAATCATAGTGCGGAGCCTTTGGCGAATTTCCAACCGAGCTTTGAATTCCAATTGTATTCTTTTTTTAGCTATAAAAAGTATTAAAAACTCCTACCCAATATAAGTGCTATTTCTTTAACTACTATAGTAGTGCCGTTCAAAAGCTACATTAATTATATTTCAATATAATATATTTATTTGATCCCCTGATGCAGCTACAATCAGTTAGTTACTTACTGTACAAACATTAGCTAGGTTCCTGTTGTACTAAATGACTCTGTATTGTATGAATGATGTGTATATTGATCCCCTGATGCAGCTTAATACAATCAGTCAGTTACTTATATTGTACAGGCATTAGCTACGTTCCTGTTGTACTAAATGGCTCTGTATTGTAAGAACGAACTGTATATTGATCCCCTGATGCAGCTTAATACAATCAGTCCGTTACTTATATTGTACAGGCATTAGCTACGTTCCTGTTGTACTAAATGGCTCTGTATTGTATGAATGATGTGCATATTGAACCCATGATGAACCTATGATTCATCTATGATGCATCAATGATCCATCTTTGATGCATCTATGATGCATCAATGATCCATCTTTGATGCATCTATGATGCATCTATGATTCATCTATGATGCATCAATGATCCATCCTTTGATGCATCTATGATGCATCTATGATTCATCTATGATGCATCAATGATCCATCTTTGATGCATCTATGATGTATCAATGATCCATCTTTGATGCATCTATGATGCATCAATGATCTATCTTTGATGCATCTATGATTCATCTATGATGCATCAATGATCAATGATCCATCTTTGATGCATCTATGATGTATCTATGATTCATCTATGATGCATCAATGATCCATCTTTGATGCATCTATGATGCATCAATGATCCATCTATGATGCATCTATGATTCATCTATGATGCATCAATGATCCATCTTTGATGCATCTATGATCCATCTTTGATGCATCTATGATGCATCAATGATCCATCTTTGATGCATCTATGATGCATCAATGATCCATCTTTGATGCATCTATGATGCATCTATGATTCATCTATGATGCATCAATGATCCATCTTTGATGCATCTATGATGCATCAATGATCCATCTTTGATGCATCTATGATGCATCTATGATTCATCTATGATGCATCAATGATCCATCTTTGATGCATCTATGATGCATCAATGATCCATCTTTGATGCATCTATGATTCATCTATGATGCATCTATGATTCATCTA